>NC_138209.1:77280986-77448486 GCF_964194415.1 Vipera berus | reverse complement strand
ATATCGCATGCCAGCAGCGGAGGTGTACGTGCAGAAAAATCAATATGGAGGCAGAACTCATTAGCCCAGTGGTGGGATTCAAATACCTGAACATCCGGTTCTCTGCGTGTATGCAGGCCTGGGCCTCCGAGGCCTAGAACGGACTTCCGGAAATGACATCCATGCATTTCCGGTGGGCCATTATAGTCTAGGGAGATGTTCTCCAGGCCTCCGAGGCCTAGAACGGACTTCCAGAAGCAGCATGGGTTCAGCCGGTTCTCCGAACTCGACAAAATTTAGCTACCAGTTCTACTGAATCAGCGCGAACCGGATGAATGCCACCACTGCATCAGCCCCCTCCTTGCTCAAAGGGAAAGGGCCTGGATTGCATAGTTATGACTGCCATCTTAACTCCCTCCCTGTAGACACCCCTCCATGCAAGTGCGTAACGGGTAAGATTTCTGCCACAACATCACGACACCCGTTTCATCACTTTCCCCACCCACTTTCGCTCTGCCCACGGATCCTTACGCCAACAGTTGGTGAGCCAACCTTAGTCAGATGGCCGCAAATGAATTTGACTTCTGGTCGCCAAGGTCTCGGCACTTCAAACTTTGTTCCTGCTAGATTCTTTTCAATGACTTGCAATTAAATATGTAGCTCATTTACGCCTTGCCAAAGCTGGGGGAGAGAGAGAGAGAGAGAGAGAGAGAGAGAGAGAGAGAGAGAGAGAGAGAGAGAGAGAGAGAGAGAGAGAGAGACAGACAGGAGAATGAACCCTTGGGCTTTGGGAAAATATAATTAAGACGAAGCTGACTATGGCTGATAAATTGAGGTGACTTATCACTCTGCAGCATATAGGGGAATATGAAAGCGGATGGGGTAATTTGTCTGAAGCAATTAGTTGTCTAAATTAAAGATAACGGATTAAGGATGAAGTCTTTAAAGCCCCAAATAGGGGGAAATTATAAATGACGCGTCGGGAAAGTACAAACACGGCACTTTTAAGTTGGCCAGGCTTTGTGAGGTGATGGATGGCTTTGTATTTTTCGTGGGTTGACACGGACAAACAGTGTACCGGGCTGATGCCTGGGTGTGATACACAGAATTGCTTTGGGAAAAGGGTGGCTGCTGAGCAGGAAAATGAAGAATTCCAGCAGCAGCCGGTCTTTCGTGGAAATCAATTTTCTGCTATGGAAGGAATAAAGTTCTAACAGAATGGATCGACTTTGGTCTCACTCAACCAACGCTGTGTGAGTATCTGAGGAAGAGATAAAGCTGGATAGGCCACGGCTGGACTCTTGTAATGTGCTCTACAAGGGGCTACCCTTGAAGAACATTTGGAAGCTACAGCTGGTGGAGAGCTGAGGGACCGTCTCACCCCAGTGAGATTGGTCTGGATCACTCACGCCAGCAGAGGTCCCATCAGCCTGAGTATTCTGGCTGGCAGGGTCCAAGAAGAGGGCCTTCTCTGCTATGGCTCCTGCCCTCTGGAACATCTTGCCCCCCGGTGTGAGGTGGGCCCCAATCCTCCTACTTTTCCGTAAGGACCTAAAGATGTGGGTCTACCAGCTGGCTTGGGGCCGCAGTGGGGAACAGCCCACTGGAGGTGGTTGATCAGGTAATAACACATCCCACCACCCTATTTGAAGGCTTTATAAAACCCCAGTAAGACCACACCTGGAATACCGCAGCCAATTTTGGTCACTATCTCACAAAAAAAGATGTTGAGTTTGGCAAAAATTTAGAGAAGAGCAACGAAGTTGATCCAAGCCCTGGAGACTAAAACATACGAAGAACGGCTACGGGACTTAGGTTTGGCTAGTCTAAAGAAAAGAAGAAATAGGGAGACATGATAGCAGTGTTCCAGTATCCGAGGGGCTGCCACAAGGCAGAGGGGGTCACGTTACTCTCCAAAGCAATAGGATGAGAAACAATGGCTGGAAATTAACCAAAGAGAGAAGCAACCTGGAATTAAGGAGAAACTTCCTGACAGTGAGGACAATTAACCAGTGGAACAGCTTGCCACCAGAAATCGTGGACACTCCATCACTGGAAATTTTCAAGAAGAGACTGGACAATCACCTATCTGAGATGGTATAGGTTTTCCTGCTTGAGCAGGGGGCTGGACTAGAGGACCTCCAAGTTCCCTTCCAGCTCTAATCTGTTCTAAATATACATGTTGCCGAACCCAATTTGGGTTGGTTACTGGGACCAGAGGTTTAGCCTTCTGAACTTTTGGGTTGGTTTAGCCTTCTGAGCTTTCGGATTTGTGCTGAAGACCATCGTCAAGGAACTTCTCTCTACTGGAATATGTGCTTTGCGTGAGCCTATGCTGCAATTTATCTCTGCACAGGTCCGAAAGCTGAGAAGGCTAAACCTCTGTTCCCAGTGACTGACCCAGACTGGATCTTGCAACAATAATCAGACTGAATGAAACCTTGTTGATTTCTTCAAAAGGCTCAGTCATATTTAATTTGCCTTCGCAGAAAACCATGTGTTGTTGTTTTTTTTAGCAAGCTCTTGATAATGTTGTCTGCCACTGCTCTTTTCATCAGCAAACCCAGAACATATCTTAAGGTAATGAAGTTGTCATTTCCAGGATCCATTTTTTTTAAAAAAAGAAATGACATTTCGTTGGGGCTGGTGGTTTTCTTGCAGATGTTTCATGACCCAAACTATGTATCATCATCAGTGTTAGCACTTTCGGTAACTGGGTCATTATTATCTAGTTTTTGACATGAAATGTCCACATGGAAACCACCAAGATCAGAGAGCACAAAGGGCCCTTGATTTGAACCCTGAGCTACAAATATTCTCCTTTATTAAAAGCCATATTCTATGTATTTTTTTCAAGTTGCTTCAACATACCAACAGACTGAAAAAGTCGTTCGAGTCCATTAGTCCAACTTTTCCAAAGACCCAAGTTCACCAAATGGAGGAAACATGTAGGAGTTACCAACTCTGTAGATACCAATGCTACTTTCCAGTTAATTAACTTAAGAGAATGCAGCAATTAACTCCTGACTCCATTCCTGCAGCAACTAGGGAATTAATTGTAAAACCGCTGTGGTTTCAAAAAGACCCAGAGGGCGTTGCTTTAACATTCGTAGAAGGAAAAGGTGAGTCCTATCACCATTATATAGGTGAAGACAAAATCATTCAGAAGGATGCCTAGCTCTCAACATTGGTTTATCATGTGGTCCATATGTCTATGGAGATTCTCAGTCATCAAGGTCAGGGTTGTCCCAAAGATGCTTTTTCAGGAGGCAACTGGACTTTTTTGTTTTTCTTTGAAGACATTTCGCTTCTCATCCAAGAAGCTTCTTCAGCTCCTTCAAACCTCTCTGTCCAAATTGTGGCTTGAAAGAGGGGTCAAAGAGGCCATCTATGTCAAAATCGAACAGCCCTCCCTCAACAGAGGGGGAGGGATAGGACATCCTCTATCTCCAGTCTACCACACAGTCCTTTCAGCAGTTCCAAGAAGGCTCCACACCCACTTGCACCACTCAGGTGACCCCGAGGACTCAGATAAACCTCCAAGTGACCTCAATGACTCTCTAAAAAGAAGGCAAATGACCAGCTGTCTGCAAGGAGTATAAATCCTTCCATGTCGCCAATTCCATTCTGGGTCAATCCTCTTGAACGGAGCTTCTTGTCAAAGAAAACCTGATCAAAGAGAATCTGATCTCATCAAAGAGAATCTAATCATTTGTGATGATCTGAATGTGAGTCCCTTGACTGACTTCATAAAGCTCCAGATTAAAACCTTGGTCTCCAAAAGGATTTCTAATGAAGGGGTCTGGAGAGCAATGGCTTAATTTTGCCAAGTTCAAAACATATTTTAAAAACCCACATTTTTTTCCCCATGAAGTTTATAAAAGAATATTGGCTGAGGAATTCTGGGAGTTGAAGTCCACAGGTCCTAAAGTTGCCAAGGTTGGACACCCCTGATTTAAGTAATCACATACATTGGGCACATAGTGAATGATCATCATAAATTGAATAAGGAACTACAGAAAATATTAAACCTTCCACAGCATCCATGAGTAAACAGGGTAGATCTTTGTTTCCTGAACAGATGTTCGGAGATCTTGGGACAAAGAACAGTCTCTCAAAAATATTTGAGACATACACGTAGTTATAGTGTGTCTCATCTACAAATCAGGTATTGCAAAACAAAAGGGATGCCAAGGAGTTGATGGGCATCCCATAAAGAAAACCATATTCCTGGAGATGGTGGTTGAAAGGTAACAAAGACTGACACACGTCAGAGGGCAACAATAAGGCTCCTGAGGACTAGGGAGACTTGTCAGCTGCCACCTTATGCTCGTGTAGCGCCACCCCCATTCTCACCCCAACTCCGCTACACTCGCTTGTGCTTCACTGCTGTGTGGTGAGAGATTGCCATGAACTGTGGGGAAGGGGAATGAAGGGGGAGAATGCTTGGGGAAACGAAAGTAAATGCGGTATCTCCTCCAGAAGCTGCCTCAAGGTCAGCGTGAGATTCTCAGTTCTGGCTTTGCAACACTGCAATACACTTGACCTCTAATAAACTATATCTTTCTCAACCAATGGCGCCACGGATCATTTCTGTTTAGAGATTTAAGTTGTAAGCAGGTCCAATGATTGTGATCGTTTTGCTTCTTGAATTAATTTGTTTCCCGTTGTATGGAGGATTCATGGATTTCTTCCAACAAGTTTTGGAAAAACAAAGTTCAAGAAAATGCAAGGAAAAAAAATGTGAAATCCCCACCAACATGCTACAAATGTGTGAAGATTCTCATGGAGCCCAGCTATACATTCGTATTACTCTGTAGATGATGGTGAATATCTATTCTCCTTCATCTAATTAAAGATACAGTCTATTTAATTCAGCCTCTTTCATCTGCATGAATAGCAATGACCTGGTTAATCAGTTACAGAACAAGACTAAACACTTGGCTTCATTTAATTCCTCTGGAGGGATTATTACAGCTAGGAGCTGCTATTCGCTTCTGCTAAATAGGAGATACTTCAGAAGAGATTCGTTGTTAGGCCACTGAGATATCTTTGTCAATGCAGATGGAAAGTTGTTCAGACTTTCTATTAAGTTTCTACGCCTATTGGATCACCTTAGGGTAAGCATATCATCAGAAACTCAAGGGAATGTGCCTCATTTTGGAGGCTGATGACTAAGTAGAGGCTGGAGTAGAAGTTCACATATTCCATAATTAATCTTCAGTTTATTCCATAATTCCTTCAGTTTTGACAATGTGATAACCTTGATTCACCGTAATTTCATCAGACTTATTATCAGGGAATTTGCGCAGCAGGTGTCCAAATAAAGTCAGAGACACTGACACGAACTTGTAGTTTTATATAAATAAATATATTTCACATTTACGTTTGCAGAAGACAAGATAGTCAGAAACACAGGAACATCATGAGGTAAATCTCAAACAGCAGACAGAGCACATAGAAGAAAAGAGGCGGGGAAAAAAGGGAAACTCCCCCTTTACACCCAAGCAACCAATAAGAGCGTAGATTGCCTCATGCAGGAGCCAGCAATCTCCAACCAATCTACAAAGGTGTGTTTTGGCCCATTGTACAATTTTACTGTTCCAGCTACTAAATTCAGTGTCCTAACACTTTATCTTCTGTTCACTTGTTTTAGCACTTATTTTTGATGTTGTCATTTTTTTAAAAAAAGAAAACGAATTGTACTTTGCACATTGCTGTGGGATTTTTGAAATAAGTGCAGCACAATAAATTTCACAGCCGTGGAGCAATTTGGGTACCCTTTTAAGGTCACAGGCTGTATTACAAAATGCGGAGAGCCGAGGAACAGGAAGTATGTTCTCATTTGCAAGCCGAGAAGTGTGAATTGGAGACAACTTGCTTCCAGTGCAGTGCCCAAAACAAAGGTCTCTTTGAGATGTTTTTCTTCTTCTTCTTATAACTGAAAGAGAAATTTTCCTCAACAAATATTCATGTAGTGCTTTTCTGTCACAGGATATGTACCATCTTTAAATAGTATAGCACATACAGGGTATACTGACAACCGGATGACAAGAAAAACTCTTTTGGGCAGCATACAAGATGTTGTTTCTTGGCACTCATTCTCTTGATGAAATCTGAAGATTCTTGGTTGTTCTAATATAGATTTTAAGGAGAATATTCCTGGGGGGAAAAAACTCAGCAGGGAGAAAAAGGCTGTCTGGACTAAGAATAGGTAATCGCAAAGCTGAGGGTGAAGGTTTGTTCTCTGAGCTTGTGAGTTGGTTTCTGAATGTTTCATTACCAGGCTAGGTAACATCTTCAGCTGAGTTTAGGGGATGTCAGTGTCGGTGTTCTTCTGTTTATAAGGGCTTTAAGTGTAGGTGTGTCACGTGAGGGTCATGCAAGGGGTCTTGCGATGGGTCAGGTGTCAGTGAGTCTTGTGATGGGTCTTGGGGAGGTCATGTCAGGTGAGAGTCCTTGGGAGATGAACTGCTGGTGGGAGGAGTGGGGGATTGCGCGGGATGGTTGAGGCTCGGTGCCGTCTCTGATTAGCTGTGGGGTTGATTTGGATCCTGAGGGGTTCATAGGCTGGTGGTAGGTCAGTGTGTCTGTGGATGAAATTGCTTGCGGAGTGTGTCAGGCTTCAATGAACGCACGAGCGTGGCAGGTGGCAGCGTGGCCGATGATTTTAGCGTTGCACCAATCAAACTGATGGTGTTTGGTGTCGGTGTGGGTAGAGATTAAGGATTTGGGACCATGGCTTTCAGCTGCCAGCTGGTGTTCATGGATCCCAGTTTTTAATTGGCGTGGTTTGTCCCTCATAGAATTGGTTGCAATGGTTACAGTACAACCATAAAGCCTATTTTGGAAACCTATCATTATCTATTGTGCTTTTGTTACCCACATAATCATTATCCAAAGTTGACACATAGATATTTTATCTACATGATTGACTTAAATCAATAGGGTATTCTCCACATCAATCAATCATACAGATAAAATATCTATTTCTAGACTTTGACTTATTGACTTAGCGTTGCCAAGTTACAGTAATGGCAACCATCTCCAAAAGTTTCTTCTGTTTCTGGATTGAGAATCTACAGCAGTGGTTAACATCTTGCTGAAATGGTTGTGATGGTGGCAAGCTCTTATGCAAAAGGAATGACCATGCTGGCTGGGGAACTCTGGGAGTTGAAGTCCACAAGACTTAAAATTGCCAAGTTTGGACCTCTTCCCCCCCCATTCTAGCACTTTCCTGTATTTACTCTTCGATGGAGCAGTGACAACCAACATATATGGATTTCCGTACATTAATACAAGCAAAAGAAAATGTGGAGCTTTTGAGTCAAATTTCAGTGTTCTGGGGGAACATTAAGAGAAGGAGAGAACAAAGAAGAAGAAGGAGGAGAAGTGTAGATATTGCTTTAAAGTTAAAGGTAAAGGTTCCCCCGCACATGCGTGCTAGTCGTTTCCGACTCTAGGGGCCGGTGCTCATCTCTGTTTCAAAGCCGAAGAGCCAGCGCTTGTCTGAGGACGTCTCCGTGGTCATGTGGCCGGCATGACTAGATGCCAAAGGCACACGGAACGCTGTTACCTTCCCACCGTAGTGGTCCCTATTTTTCTACTTGCATTTTTACGTGCTTTCGAACTGCTAGGTTGGCAGAAGCTGGGACGAGTAACAGGCACTCACTCTGTTACGCGGCACTCAGGATTCGACCCGCCAAACTGCCAACCTTCTGATCGACAAGCTTTACATTTGCATTTTAATAATGTCATGCTTTTTTTCTCCCTGATTGTGGATGAAAAATAATATATAGCTCCAAGCAGTAGCAGCAGCAGCAGCAGCAGCAACCATAAAATCTACACGGTGTCTGAAGGACAAGCTCTAGATGAATGTTGTCTATCACAAGGTCCAACCAATTTGTTGGGGGGGAGGGAGGAGGAACTAGCTCCAGATGAGCTGAATGAGACCTTGACCTCACAAGACTTGAGCCAATGATTCTTGACGGCAGAAGTCTTTCAAAACTTCTGCTCTGGGCCCCTCTGAAGCTCTAATGGCTTGAACTCTGCTATTCTCCAATCAATCTTTCTGCTCTTGAAATGGCCACAGAGAATTGCCGCATTACTCACACCCCTCTGCAGATGGCACAAATAGGGCTCAACATCTATTGGAGCGGATGATAAACGCCATTCTTCTACAGTAGCAACTGACAGAATTGCTGTCAGCATAATGGCGGAGATGACTTGTTAGCCAAATGCTTTTCAGAACTCAGACAGGTGGATCTGAACGGTGGCTTGGGAGCGATGGTCTCAGAAGACCGATCTGTAACTTTTTCCAGCTTGAACTTTGGGTAACCACCAAACGGGAATCAGGAATGGAGAAAACCAGAATTAAACACAGAAGTGTGGAGGGATGAGTAAACGATTCCTCTGTCACCAGCCCAGTAGGTCACGTTCTTTTGGATTCAGAAGCAATGATGACCCAAGTCTGAGTACTTCAGGCTTCTTTCCAAGGCAGTATCTAACAAGAAGATAAAACAGCAATCGACGAATATTCAAGAATTGACTGAAGGAAAAAAGAAGAAGAAGAAAGAGCAGAAGAGAATTTGATGCTCCTTCACCAGTCAAGAAACCCCAGACAGCAAATACCCAACGCCTTCATGGTTAGGTGTGCATCAAAATTCCATCTCAAGGAGTGTGTGTGTGTGTGTGTTGGACTGGAATACATAGGTTTTCAAGCATAATGAAATATCCATGTTTTCAAGGGCCTCATCTCCCTGGATGGAGTTCGCCAAGGACAAGTCAAGGATGAGTCAATGTTTTTTGAATATTCCTTATAGTTCAGTGAATTAGGTGTCTCCTGGGCTTAGCCTTTTGCTGTTGTTATTGTTCTGGATTGTTGTTGGGTTGTTGTTTTTTTAAAAAAGCTCCAATGTCTTTTGTGAAGTCAATGGTTCCTGCCTATTTTCATGGTCATCTTTATTATCTAGAGCTGTGTTCCTCAGCCTATAAACTTTAAGCTACAGGGACCTCAACTCCCAGAATTCCCCAGCCAGCAAGGTCCATATAGCTTAAAGCTGCTGAGGTTGAGGGATGCTGCTCTACAAAAAAGAAAAGAAAAATCAAGATGGCAGCTACAGGAGTGCAATCAAAGCTCCATGTTGGAATACAGTGTTCCTGTATTTTGTGCAACAACTACAGAAGTATTCAATGAATAGAATAAAATGGAATGGAATGGAATGGAATGGAATGGAAGAGAAGAGAAGAGAAGAGAAGAGAAGAGAAGAGAAGAGAAGAGAAGAGAAGAGAAGAGCGAAGAGAAGAGAAGAGAAGGGAAGAGAAGAGAAGAGAAGAGATTTGAGATTGAGATTTATTAAATTTATATGCCGCCCTTCTTCCCAAGGACACAGGGCGGGTCACAACAATAAAAAATTAAAAAAAACATAAAGTACAAAATTTAAAAAAGAATTAAACAATGGATGTAATAAATAAATGACAATTTAACCCAATAAAAGCCAAATTTAAAACCATAGTCAGTCCAGGCCCGCTTGTTGGAACATCCATGTCTTCAGGTCATGGCAGAAGGAGAGAAGAGAAGAGAAGAGAAGAGAAGAGAAGAGAAGAGAAGAGAAGAGAAGAGAAGAGAAGAGAAGAGAAGAGAAGAGAAGAGAAGAGAAGGTTGGAAGGGACCTTGGAGGTCTTCTGGTCCAGCCCCCTGGTCAGGAAGAAACCTATACAATTTCAGATAAATGGTTGCCTAATCTCTTCTTACAAACTCCCAGTGTTGAAGCATTCACAATTTCTGGAGGCAAGTAGATTGCAGTGTTTTTAAATGTGTAGTTGCATCTATGGTATAACGCTATGTCTTTTCTCCGTATAGTTTCCTGCTTCCTTGTCGCAGTTAAGCAGAAAAGCACATGTGGACTGTGCACCGTTTGTCCTGTAAGGCTACATACAGAATTTCTAACACTCTGCTCCTTTTTAAAATGCTAACAGATGCTTGTGGCTGCCATCTTGTTTCTTTTTTTAACTGTCTTCTTACAGGTACCTCTGAAAGACGTGCTGTGGGCATATCGCTTCCTGTGAATTTGTGTGCTTCCTAGCTACAGACTGATGAGTTTCCAAAAGAAAAAGGAAACAAACAAACAAACTAGCTATTGCACATACAAATGTGCCTGTAATGAATCCGATCAACTCTCGAACATAGCTGATACTGAGCTGAATTGTGTAATATATGGAGAAACTTCTGAACTGATGCAGATATTAGCTACAGTCACTTCAGATCAAAATCAAGCAATAATTTAACCTTTTTTTAACATGCTATCCTCCAGCTACATTGACTGAAAGAAAACGAGAGCTGTAGTACCTTTTATTTGGAGGGAGCCATTTTCTTAAAAAAGCTGAAGAGATCTTCCTTAAAGCCATGTTAACATGCATTCTTTCAGTACTTGAACCAGAAGAAAAATAAGCCAGGATAATTTGTGTTGACAGGCTCGAACACTGGGCGCTATCTAACAAAATAAAATTCAATGGTGAAAAAAGTAAGGTTCTACATTTAGGCAAGAAAAACCAAATGGACAGGTATAGTATAGGTGGTACCTTGCTCAAGAGTAGCAACTGTGAGAGGGATCTCGGAGTACTAGTGGACAATCTCTTAAATATGAGCCAGCCGTGCGCTGCAGCTGCCAAAAAAGCCAACACAGTGCTAGGCTGTATTAACAGAGGGATAGAATCAAGATCAAGTGAAGTGTTAATACCACTTTACAAGGCCACACTTGGAATCCTGCATCCATTTTTGGTCACCATGATGTAAAAAAGATGTTGAGTCTCCAGAAAGAGTGCAGAGAAGAGCAACAAAGATGATCAGGGGGCTGGAGGCTAAAACATACAAGGAACGGTTGCTGGAATTGGGGATGTCTAGTCTAACGAAGAGAAGGACGAGGGGGGACATGATAGCCATCTTCCAATATCTCAGGGTCTGCCCCAAAGAAGAGGGAGTCAAGCTATTCTCCAAAGCACCTGAAGGCAGGGCAAGAAGCAACAGATGGAAAACTAACCAAAGAGAGAAGCAACCTGGAACTAAGAAGAAATTTCCAAACAGTGAGAACAATTAATCAGTCAATGGAACAACCTGCCTCCTGAAGCTGTGGATGCTCCAACACTGGAAGTTTTTAAGAAGAGACTGGACAGCTGTTTGTCTGAAATGGTATAGGGTTTCCTGCCTGAGCAGGAGGTTGGACTAGATGGCCTCCAAGGTCCCTTTCAACTTCTTTGTTGTTGTTGTTGTTGTTGTTGTTGTTGTTGTTGTTGTTATTATTATTATTATTATTATTATTATTATTATTATTATTATTATTATTATTATTATTATTATTATTATTATTATTATTATCCTGGGTTCAGATATCTGGGTTGGGATGGTCTTGAAGCTTTACTGTGGGACAATGTAAAAGATCATAGGAACCAGTAAGGTCTTTCAAATGGCACCAGCAACCAGGAGGAAAAAAGTACGTGCATCTTTCTGGATTGTTTTGAGGAGATGTGTGTTAATGAGGGTGAGTGTCTAAGATGAAGGGTTCAGCCACCTTCCAAACTGCTGAGAGACTAATTACTCCAGGCAAGTAACCTGTGATTTGGTCTATTGAATGAAGCTAGCTCTAGAAATAGACCAGCTGATGGATTGGTAGAACAAAAGATGGATGAGGCATTGAACAGGAAGATGTTGGCGTAATGCATGAAGATCCATGTTGAGATAATGCCCTTGTCTGAAATAGCATAGGGTCTCCTGTTGAGCAGAGGGCTGGACTAGAAGATCTCCAAGGCCGTCTCTTATTCTGAGATACCTCCCTCCCACTTCGTTTCAGCTGGTCCATAATTTACCTGTACTTTCTTTGCATGTCTGTGTGTCTGTATTTGTGTGTGTGCGTGTGTGTGTGTGTGTGTGTCTGTGTGTCTGTGCTTATATAAACGGCTGGAAATTAGTTTATTTTATGACCAAGTCTCATAACGTCTAAATGATATAATTGTAGCAGATTTGAATTTTCCAGAGCATCGCATCTATTCTTCAAAACACAATCAATTCAGCATCCCACTGAAAGCTATTAGGAAGGCTTACACCCAGTTGCACAACCCAAAGACATTTTAGAAGCCCTGGAAGAAATTGAACACTGAGTAAGATTTATGTAATGAATATAGGGCATTATCGGCTCTCAAATCTGAAAAACCCTTTCAAAATGAGAAGAAATTAAGCGAAGGCAATGGGACATTGGAATATTACAATGAAATAACGTATGGATAGAGGGTAGATTAAATACATTCCAGATACACATTGGTTTTCTATTAGTGTTTGAGTCCTGAACCATAGATTTCCTGAAGGAGTTTGGGGAAAAAAATCGTGTATCTGAGATATATTTAGTCAGGACAAAACACACCAGTCCTAATTTTTAAAATTACTCACCTCTCTGGCAAGGACATCACCTTAAATGTTTGATTATTTTAAGCCCCGTTTTTGATGGGAAAATTGATTTTCTGTGCTGGGGAGTAATGAGCCCGTTTCCATCCCCCACTAGCAATGAATGGAATTGAAATTAAAATTCCACCTTCACGACTAATGAAGCCATCAAGTAATGTAACCTTGCACACTGGGAGAGGGGGGGAAATTGAAGAGTGTGTCTATGCACTGGCAAGGGGTCCAATATTCAAATGCATCTTTTAATAGATGGGATACATTTATCTCTGGACTGTGTAATTAAAATGAACTGTGCATAATTAGAATGAATATAATAAAAGAAATCCAGCACAATTTAACTGACTCAAACATAGCCTTTAGATACACTAGAAATCTTGCTTGGATAGTAAAAAAAATAATTTTTTTGCATATTTTTTTTGAAGCCCAGGGTGGTAGATGGTAAAACAAAGGGTCCTACATTTTTTTAAAAAAGGGGGGGGACCCAGCTCTTCTCCATTAATTTGAAACCCTTGACAACTTTTAATAATGCCCTGACTTTTACTCTAGCTCAGACATGTCAAACACAAGGCCCGGGGGCCAGATCCGGCCCATGAAGTGGTTTCTTTTTTTTTTATTGAAAAGTTTTACAGTACATTTTTTTAAAAAACAAAACCCCTCCCAACCCCCTCCCCTCTCCCCAAACCTCCCCAACCCTTCCCTCCCCTCCCCCTCCCCCCTCCCCGACTTCCCAGAGCTAAATACAGGGTATAAAAAAAGAAACAATCATAATCTACCATATGCAGACAACAATAAAATATTAAATTCTATCGCACTTTAACTCTTATGAAATAACTACAAGTAATTTATATATCACATAAATCCAATACTTATTCAAATGCTAGGTGAAACTTTTTAGTCCCATATTTATTCTGGATATAATCAATCCATCTTCTCCACTCCACAATATATCTCTGTTGCGAATGGTCTTTCAAGTACGCTGAAATCTTTGCCATTTCCGCCAAGTTGGAAACTTTTAAAGTCCATTCTTCTATAGTCGGCAGTTCTTCCTTCTTCCAATATTGCACCACTAAAAGTCTCGCTGCCGTAATTAAATTCAACATCAACTTAGTGTCCACCACAGTAGAAACCCATGAAGTAGTTTCATGTGGCCCGCGAAGCCATCCTGGAAACAGTGAGGGAACAGCCTCCACTGCCTTGGCCCTGGCCCAGAGACCCTCCTCCTGCCAGAGACCCTCAGATCTGTCCCACTCCTGCCCAGGCCCCCATAGGCACCCTTGATGCGAATGATGTAGAGCTGGCCATGCCCACCCAGTAGGCCATATGCACTCTAGCCATGCCTACCCAGTAGGCCACGCCCACCCTGGCCATACCCACCCGGCCCACTGAGGGCAACTGCAAAGCTGATGCGGCCCTCAATGAAATTGAGTTTGACACCCCTGCTCTAGCTGGAAACAATAATAAACAGGAGTTCTATTCCTCTTTGCCTAATTATTCACCATTAGCCACGCACAGATAATCAAAATCAGAGTCAGGATAACAAATGAGAAAAGAGGCCTAACAAGACGTGAGTTTGTCTAAAATTAAAAGAGGCAACACATTAGAGACACAGTTAGAGTTGGGAGCCAAATAAAGTTGTTATCAAGTATGCAGCAGCCACATTGACGTTAACAAGAGAATTGTAAGATGATCAATAACAATATGTAGTTCCCAAGTGCAGTTTTCAACACTTAAATGACTGATAGGTGAAGGGCTGAAAATATTCCCTTTTTGCACTAACATGACCTCAGTCCTCATATTTCCACGGATTTAGGCACATCTCAGTTCCTTCAAATATCGATCCCCGCTCCCGAAATATCCGACAGCTATTCATAGCCCTTTGTGCTAAAAAACACAATGGACGTTCCATTCCTTGCCAAAATCTTGGAACCAGCCCCAGACGGTTTCCCTTTTGAAACCTTATATAGTGTTTGAGGGCTGATACAGACAAACATTTACAAGAACTGAAGAAGCTTCCTGGATGACAAGGGAAACGTCTTCAAAGAAAAACAAGAAAGTCCAGCTGCCTCCTGAAAAACGCACCTTTGGGACTATCTCGGAGTCCCAAGAAGTGCATAGGAACATGTTTTGCTTCTGAGGTAACTTCTCACATGAATGTTCACTTTTCATTTCTGTAACTCACCTTCCAGATGTGTAACTTTCGCAACCTCCATCCAGGCCGTTTGGCCAGAAGGTCTTCAGATCTTCTCCTTTTGTGGAGAGACAACGCAACCCTGCTCTGAAATTCCATGCCAGTGATTCATCCATTTTTCATTTTTGATCTGGAATCTGCCTGGGTTCATTTGAAGCATAGCCATTTGTTATCATTATTCAAAACGCTTGCGTGCTCAGAAAAGCTAGGATTGTGCTTTGCGTTAATCACACCCACTCACCTGGGGGCCAGAGAAGAAGATTCATCTAACAATGATGGTGGGGGGGGAGGGAGGAAAAAAAACGAAATAGCCCATATTTCACACTGTTCTGTTTTTTTAAAAAAAATAATAATCATAGCCTGAATACTGTTCATGCCAGAGATGATTGATGTGAGGAAGAATAATGACAAGAAGGAGCTTTCATTTCATCTTCTCTAATAGCACATCATGACACATCTTATATCAAAGGCAAAGACTATTGTATCCTGAATTATTTTTTAAATTTTTCTGAATTGATTTTTCTTTTCTTTTCTTTTTTAAAAGATCCCCTCCCTTTCTCTTTAATGACTGAAAATGAAGAGGATGCTGACATGAATGAAGAACAGATAAAAAGACACTGAGTCCAGGTGAGGCTTGGTGACTTATACATTGTCTCACACTTTCAGGGAAAGAAAGAGAGTGACATCCCTTGGGCAAAAAAAAAATGCCATTCTGTCGAGATGATGTGTCCTACATTTATGAAGTGGCAACAGTCCAAGGTGAAGCAAACCAGGGGTGAAGTGAGGTGTTCCAGAACTGAAAGTTGTAAGTAGATGGAGAAACCAAAGTTATTCGATTCAGCTGCAGACCATGGGAGCCTGAAGCCTTGTCAAGGACACCAGAGCAGGTGCGGATGTGAAGCAGATGGTTCCCATAACAAAGTGGACTTGTTGATATGGATTAGGTAAGATGTTGGGAGTTTGGCTGGGAAAACTACAGTATTGTTGAAGTCTATGCGAACCTCAGAGTTAGTTTTGCTTCGACATGACCGTGCAGTGTATCCAATAAACGGCCGGTTTTTCGGAAACGGAATTATTCTGGAATTTTATTTGGATTCTCAAGCTGGATGTTGACATTTCAATCCTTCCATTCTTCCCCATTCAGCTGGAACTGAAGAAGCTTCTTGGATGAGGAGCAAAACGCCGAGGAAAAGCAAAGTCCAGTTGCCTTTCAAAACAGCACCTTTGGGACCACCACGGCCTGAATCTCCGTAGACATTTTTGACTGCATACAAACTCTGGGGCTACAGCCCTAATCGGAGTCCTTTTTAGAGAAAAGCTGCTGTATGAAGAAAAAAACAGGGAACAGAAAAGTACTGTAACAAGTTTTCCCATCTCAGAACTGTCCTATGCTTTTTCCCATTCTGGTTTCCCCCCCCCCTTCCAAATAAACCTCCCAGTGTAAATTAATCGAAACTGATAGTCTAGCAAACAGGAGGAGCATACATGAAGGTGCTCTTTGATGTGCATCAGTCCCCAGAAGAATCTTGACAGCAACACCATTTCATGTTGGGTGTAGGATTCTCGGCACTTCCTCTCTCTCTCCTCCTTCTAGTTTCCTTCAAGATATTCTACCTTTGAAGGTATTTTTTTTTTGAACAGCCAGTAATTTATTCTCCTACTGTACATCCGTGGCTTATCAGCACACCCAGCACATCAGCTGCCTGCAAAAGTTTCATCCTGAATACCAATGTAAAAGGGAGAGCATAGGCGTAGCAGACGTAACCATGCCCTAAGTGTGCAGTAACTCTGCAATAAGCAGCAGCGCTTGCTTTCCTAAGAATCATGAATTTGACCTCAAGTCAGCACCCACAGAGATAACTGCTACTAATAGAGGAGAATATTTATAGTTCAGAGTTGAGCTATGGGGTCCCTGACAGTCTCTGAGCTTGCTGGTTTTTCTTGCAGAAGCTTCCTAATGCTTTAGTAACCACATTTTTTGCCAAGATATCAGGAACATGAAAGGCCAGGTCCACGGGTTCAATTAAATGAGTTGATTGCTAACAGCCTGTGCACAGGAATCTTCTCCTCTAGCGGTTGTCACCTGCTAGGAATGAGATATGTATTGTGTAGTGGGTCCGACGCAAGGAAGAGACGCCAGCCGGTGTGTGAGTTCAGCTCTTTATTGGAGGGGGGTAGCGAACTGAGGGATGAGGGTTACCTGGCCTCCTTAAATACCTAGCCAGGTAAGCGGACAGCCAATGAGGTTGGCCCTAGGTTTCCCGCCGAAACTGGGTTTCCCGCCAAAACCGTTCAGGCCAACGCCCCCTGGTGGCTGTTGCTATGCAGGTACCTGCATACATAACAATATGGATAAACAGAATTCAAGGGAAGTTGGACTTACGGCTTCACGATGATCCTAAGGCACTTCCTCTTTTCATTCCGCCCCCCCCCCCAGTTCTGCTATCCCTTCCCTTAGGTGGAGGGCATGGCTTCTGCAATGCAAATCTATAATATATTTCTTTATTTATCACCCACCCTTTTCTATGGGGTCCTTGAGATTCTCTGAGCTTGACACTTTTCTTGCAGACGTATCATGACCCAACTAGAGAACATCATCAGTGCCAGAGGGGAATGGTGGAAGGAGGAGGAGGAGGAGGACTGTGGGGTCCTCGCTGCTCTCTGAGCTTGGTGGTTTTCTTGCAGACTTTTCATCACCCAACTAGGTAACATCATCAGTGCTAGAAGAGAGTGGGAGAGGAGGAGGACGAGGAGAGGACTGTGGGGTCGTTGGTGCCTTCTGAGCTTGGTGGTTTTCTTGCAGACGTTTCATGACTTCCAGTGCTGGAGCACTCACAACATCTGGTGGCAAGTTGTTCCACTGGTTAATTGTTCTGACTGTCAGAAAATTTCTCCTCAGTTCTAGGTTGCTTCTCTCCTTGATGAGTTTCCATCTGTTGCTTCTTCTCCTGCCCTCAGGTGCTTTGGAAAACAGCTTGACTCTCTCTTGGGAGTCAGATCCCATTCCCTTCTAGAACTGATGATGTTACCTATTTGGGTAATGAAACATCTGCAAGAAAACAAGCAAGCTCTGAGATGGACTAGATGACCTCTAAGGTCCCTTCCAACTTTATTAATATTATTAATATTATATTATTATTATATTATTATTATAATGACCCACCCTGAAAAGAAATAGCATGAAGAGAGCTTTGGTAGAGAATTTCCCCCCCCCCCCACTTTCTGGGGTTGTTGCAGATTCATGGAAACAGAAGGTGGCGTGAATAATAAGTAGGGCCTGCCCCACTTAGTCGTCCCGGCCACATGACCACAGAGACGTCCTCGGACAAGCGCTGGCTCTTCGGCTTTGAAACGGAGATGAGCACCGGCCCCTAGAGTCGGAAACGACTAGCACGCATGTGCGGGGGAACCTTTACTTTTACCTTTTAATATCAAAGCAACATTTCCAACTCAAAAGAAGTAGAGCTGAAGCCTTCAAAGAAATTACATAGAGTGTGCCGAATTCCACCCCCTCCTTTTTTCTTCTTCTTCAAGATAAATTCAAACAATTACACATGCCAAAAGCTAAGTGTCTAATGACGGATCTTTGAGCTTGTGCTTCACAGCAGATGTAAATTCACCTTGGCGGTTGGTTTTAATCTTGGGAAAATTGCTACAGGAGTTTGACAAATGGCACAAGCAGCTGGGGATGCAAAGTTAAACCACCCCCACCCCCACTGGGAATGACTTTGCCTTAAAATGGCTTCTCTGGTCTCTGATCTGGTAAGCTGTTTTCCAAATAAAATTGCCAGTGGCTGGTGCCATCAGCATCCATACAAAGGCCCATCAGAATGAGTGGCTCAAATTTTTCAGTCTTTATTTGTTTGTTTCTTTGTTTATTACTTCGTATTTCTGGGCTATTTTCCATTTGTAACTGCCTTTAACATTAGGTTTTTAACAAAAGAGCAGCAGGCAAATTCAGCTCTCCTGCTTGAGTGGGGGGGGGCTGGACTAGAAGACCTCCAAGGTCCCTTACAATTCCTATTCTATTCTGTTCTCTTCTGTTCTGTTCTGTTCTAGTCTTGTCTACTCTTCACCTATTCTATTCTATTCTATTCTGTTCTGTTCTGTTCTGTTCTGTTCTGTTCTGTTCTGCTCTGTTCCTATTCCTATTCCTATTCCTTATTCTATTCTATTCTATTCTATTCTATTCTGTTCTGTTCTGTTCTGTTCTGTTCTGTTCTGTTCTGTTCTGTTTCTATTCTATTCTATTCTATTCTATTCTATTCTGTTCTGTTCTGTTCTGTTCTGTTCTGTTCCGTTCTGTTCATATTCCTATTCCTTATTCTATTCTATTCTATTCTATTCTATTCTATTCTATTCTATTCTATTCTATTCTATTCTATTCTATTCTATTCTATTCTATTCTATTCTATTCTATTCTATTCTATTCTGTTTCTATTCCTATTCCTATTCTATTCTATTCTATTCTATTCTATTCTATTCTATTCTATTCTATTCTATTCTATTCTATTCTATTCTATTCTATTCTACTCTACTCTACTCTACTCTACTCTACTCTACTCTGTTCTGTTCTGTTCTGTTCTGCTCTTCTCTGCTCTGCTCTGCTCTGGCATGAAGGAGATGTCTCTAATCAGTGGTGGTATTCAAATAGGTGAACAACCGGTTTTCTGCATGGGTGCTGCTTCCGGAAGTCCATTCTGGGCCTGGGCAACAAAAAAATTAGATATTGGTTCTGCCAAAGTGGTGCGAACCGGCTGAATCCCACCACAAAGGAAGGAAGGAAGGAAGGAAGGAAGGAAGGAAGGAAGGAAGGAAGGAAGGAAGGAAGGACTGGTGGGATTCATTTTTATTTATTTTATTTATTTTAATCCCATTTATATCCTGCCCTTCTCCGAAGACTCAGGGCGGCTTACAATCTAAGAAGCACAAATCAATGTGTTTAGCAATAGCCTTCATTCTATGTATATGCCTGCTTATTAGGGCTTTCACACACACACACCCAAGCGGCATTATTACAAAGTCAGCTTATTGCCCCCAACAATCTGGGTCCTCATTTTACCTACCTCGGAAGGATGGAAGGCTGAGTCAACCTTGAGCCTGGTGAGACTCGAACCTGCACTAATTGCAGGCAGCTGGTGTTACTTAAGGAGGCATTAGCCCACTGCTCCACCAAGGCTCTAAAAAAATAAAATAAAGGAAGGAAGGAAGGAAGGACTGGTGGGATTCATATAGGTGAACAACCAGTTCTCTGTGTGGATGCTGCTTCCGGAAGTCTGTTCTGGGCCTGGGCAACAAAAAAATTAGCTATCGGTTCTTCTGAAGTGGTGCAAACCGGCTGAATCTCTCCACTGGTCTGTAACCTTGAATTGGGAAAGATGTGCCATTGACTATTCATTAGCAGCCAGCATTCTTAAAAAGATCCACTAATCCAGCTTCCCAGCCAATATATTTTCTAAGTCAGCTGCAAAACACAGAGAATAGCGATTAGAGTCAGGACAATATATTGTTTTAGCAGGGTATTATATCACCACAACAAAGCCTCAAGATTTGCTTCTGTGCAAAGGATTATAGAACAGAGCCTTAAAACGGAAACCCAGAAAATGTTTTGCATTTTTATAGGCCGAATTTATCCATATATACGGTATATATTTATTTATTTATTTTAATTCCATTTATATCCCGCCCTTCTCCGAAGACTCAGGGCGGCTTACAAGCTTAGCAGTAGCCTTCATTCTATGTATATGCCTGCTTATTAGGGCTTTCATACACCCCCCAAGTGGCATTATTACAAAGTCAGCTTAATTGCCCCCAACAATCTGGGTCCTCATTTTACCTACCTCGGAAGGATGGAAGGCTGAGTCAACCTTGAGCCTGGTGGGACTCGAACCTGCACTAATTGCAGGCAGCTGGTGTTACTTAAGGAGGCATTAGCCCACTGCTCCATAAATATATTGGGGGGAGGGAGGGAGGGAGAAAATCTGATTATGTTTTGCATCCATACTGTTCCCCTCCCCTTTTCTCAGTGAATTAAACAACCGCATAAAATCATCCAGAAGGAAGTGCTGAGCTTCTGTGTCACTAATTTCTCTCCAAGGACTAAACCAGCCCACTCTAACCCTTTTCTAATGTGGCTTTTTCAGCAAAGCAGCACAATGCTGTAATGCATAATTCCCCATCCCCTCCTTTTTTTTTATTTATTCTTTTCACCTTCACGAGCAGCAATAAAGCAAGAAAAGATTTGCCTTTGGTCCTTTCTCTCTCTCTCTCTCTCTCTCTCTCTCTCTCTCTCTCTCTCTCTCTCTCTCTCTCTCTCTCTCTCTCTCTCTCTCTCTCTCTCTCTCTCTCTCTCTTATATCTATCTATCTATCTATCTATCTATCTATCTATCTATCTATCTATCTATCTATATCTAATTATATCTATCTCTATCTCTATCTATCTATCTATCTATCTATCTATCTATCTATCTATCTATCTATCTATCTATCTATATCTATGAATACAATACAATACAATACAATACAATACAATACAATACAATACAATACAATACAATACAATACAATACAATACAATACAATACAATACAATACAATACAATACAATACAATATAATATAATATAATATAATATATAGGGGTGCTTTCCAAGATCCAGGAAGATGCTATGCTCGTTATCAGCGGAACGATATCGGAATTAAAAAGGGCACATTATTAGACCACACCCCATAGAAAATCAGTCTGACAGAGAACAGCAAATCAGCTTCTGCATCGCTTAGGAAAGAGCCCGGAAAAACCACAGGCAGGAAGGTGATGGGAAATCAAAGCCCTCGGATGCAAGAACTTTAGCGCCAATCCCACTTTACATGAAGTTTAAAAAAAGATTTCTCTGTTACCATGGCAATTTCTCAGAAATAATCCAGAGGCTTTAAAAAAGAAAAAGAAAAAAAAGACCCAATTGAATGGGAGCAAATTATTTCATTCAGGGGCAACCGAAACATCGGTTTTAAGCATCCAGGGGTCAATATTTAAGGGGAAGATCTTACAGGGATCTCTCTGTTTAAATAATATTTCACAAAACCCAAGAGAAATGCTGCGATGAAGCAGAGATGTAACACACACACACACACACACTCACACACACCTTTGCCTTTTCAACCTCAGTGAGTTTGAACCAATGGCGTTGGTCCTTGGGATAAATTAGGAAGTTTCTGAGTCCAAGTTTCTCTTTTTAAGCTCGTGCCTCGGCATGCATATTTCCCAGTGAGACCAAGCAAGACAGAAAGATCGTTTTATGACAATTTGTCAAAATATTCAGACAAAAGGGATCCCTCTCGTTCAAAGAGGGAACCCTGATGTTTAGCTCACAAAAGGGGTCCCCAAGCTTTCTGGGTTGGTAGCCTGGGGTGCGCACGAATGGGGCCGCAGTCGTGTGTGCGATGCAAACGGGGCCGCCAACACCTGCGCGATGCTTGGGCAAGGCTAGCACCCGCATGATGCTAGCGCGAGTGGGGGAGGCTGTGCATGCTCGGCGATGATAGTGCCTGTGCAGTGCTCTCTAACACCAGCGTGATGCCGTGATGCTAATGCGAGTGGGGGATGCACGTGTGGTGATGCTAGCACCAGCGTGACGGAGCGACACTACTGTGAGTGGGGGGGGTGGAAGCGCAGACATGCATGTGCATTGGCCAGCCACTCACACGACCCAGTAGCCAACAGCCCATGGACCGGTAGTGGGCTGCAGCCCACAGGTTGTGGACCCCTGGCTTACAACACATTTTATAGTTAGCATAAGAAAGAAAAATCCAAGGGTAAAGTTGATTGGACCGGATAAAAGTCACCTCAGGAAATCAGTTACATGTAGTCAAGTATGTTACGTGTCTATGCAGATTCTCAGTAATCCAGGTCACAGTTATCCCGAAGATGCTTTTTCACGAGGCAACTGGACTTTCTTGTTTTGCGGGGTTTTTGTGTGTTTCTTTTCTTCAAAGATGTTTTGCTTCTCACCCAAGAAGCTTCTTCAGGTCTACTAATGAGAAGCGAAACATCTTTCACTTGCTTTGTGAAAAAAGCATCTTTGGGGTCGAGCATGTTACATATCTGCATCCCGTAATATCACACACGTGCGTTCCCGTGAGGTCTGACGTCAGAAGGGGTGTAAATTTAAGGAAAAAGGCTGTTTGGAGTTCACAAAAGAGACATAAAAAGGTAAAGGTAAAGGTTCCCCCGCACACGCGTGCTAGTCGTTTCCGACTCTAGGGGCTCATCTCCGTTTCAAAGCCGAAGAGCCGGCGCTTGTCCGAGGACGTCTCCGTGGTCATGTGGCCGGCATGACTAGACGCCAAAGGCGCACAGAACGCTGTTACCTTCCCACCGGAGTGGTCCCTATTTTTCTACTTGCATTTTTTACGTGCTTTCGAACTGCTAGGTTGGCAGAAGCTGGGACGAGTAACAGGCGCTCACTCTGCTACGCGGCACTCGGGATTCGACCTGCCAAACTGCCGACCTTCTGATCGACAAGCTCAGCATCAGAAGGGGTGTAAATTTAAGGAAAAAGGCTGTTTGGAGTTCACAAAAGAGACATACTTGGCCCCATTTTGTCCTGACAAACTTTTTCCTATCTGGAGATAGTCTCCAGCCTGGTTATCTTTTCAATTTAGGAATGTTAAAAGCTATTCCTAAATTCCTGTCGGTACTGTACCTGAACATCCTTTAAGACAGAGAAAATAAATGGCAATAGTAATAGCACCTAGACTTATATACTGCTTCACAATGCTTCACAGACCTTTCTAAGCGGTTTACAGAGTCAGCATATTGCCAACCCCCCCACAACAATCTGGGTCCTCAGGAAGAAAGGGTGGATGGATGGATGGATGGATGGAAGGAAGGAAGGAAGTGCAGTGTATGCCTCCCAGCATACACTAAGGACAGCACAGCAGGAGGCTGATGGTGCAGATCAGCAGAGGGGCTGGACAGCTCCGGGCGATGACTGCTCACTCAGGATAAGCCTAATGACTTAAGCTGTTGACAGCCCCAGGCATGGTCAGCCTGGTGGGAAGCCAGGATCTACACCCATTGTCACCTGCACTGGCAGGAAGCCCAGGTTTGAACTGATTGGATGCCATCCACCTGGGCAGGTACAAATAGACGCCAGGCTTCCCTGTTTCCCCAGTTCGTTCTGTTCAGAATAAACTCATCTTTACCCCAGCTCTGTGTCCGTCTCTATGTGAAGCACGCGACTTTAAAGGAAGGAAGGAAGGAAGGAAGGAAGGAAGGAAGGAAGGAAGGAAGGAAGGAAGGAAGGAAGGAAGGAAGGAAGGAAGGAAGATAATCACTGAATCAGAATAACAGAATAACAGAGTTGGAAGGGACCCTGGAGGTCTTCTAGTCCAACCTCCTACTTGATCAGGAAACCCTATACATTTCAGATAAATAATTGTCCAAACTCTTCTTAAAAACCTCCAGTGTTGGAGCACCCATCACTTCTGGAGGCAAGTCGTTCCACTGGTTAATTGTTCTAACTGTCAGGAAATTTCTCCTTAGTTCTAGGTTGCTTCTCTCCTTGACTAGTTTCCATCCGTTGTCTCACTTGGGTGTCGTGGGGAATGTTCTGCAAACTTTTCAAGACAGTTGTGTAATTCTTCTCTCTCTCTTTTTTTTTTTTTTTTTTTTGGAGTGAGTGGCAGTGCCACTGAAAACATCGACAGCTGCCTGTCTAGCCACATGGAACTTTTAATGTTCCTCTACTTTGGTGAAGTAACGTATGCCTGGCAAATAAGTACAAACATCTGCTTAAAGCTTGTCCAAGATTCATCATCAGGGTTATCTAAGAACTGCAGATCATTTGGAACACTTCGAGTCTTCCGTCTGTTTATTGTTCCACCTTCTTTCTTTTTGTTCCTGGTACCACCTGTTCTTCTTACAGAGTCAGAGACTAAGATGAACTTTTCTTATATTCTCCAAAACCCTTGAAGGTAGGACAAGAAACAATGGTTGGAAACTCATCAAGGAGAGAAGCAACCTGGAACTAAGGAGAAATTTCCTGATAGTGAGGACAATTAACCAGGGGAACAACCTGCCTCCAGAAGCTGTGAATGCTCCAACACTGGAAGTTTTGAAGAAGAGACTGGATAGCCACTTGTCTGAAATGGTATATGGGGTTTCCTGCCTGAGCAGGGGGTTGGACTAGAAGGCCTCCAAGGCCCCTTCCAGTTCTATTCTGATTCGGATTGTTGCAAGCCGCCTGGACTATCCCCTCGGCAAGACAGGCAGCCAATAAAGTTAACAATAAAATAAAAATTATAAAATTAATGCAGGCCATCCTCCACCTGTAACAATTCGCTTGGTGGCCATTCAGAGTTATAATGGCACTGAAAACAGTGACTTAGGACCATGTTTCACATTTATGACCGTTGCAGCAACCCCCCGTGGTCACGTGATTTACACTCGGATGCCTGGCAACTGACTCACACTTATGACGGTTGCAGTGTCCTGGAGTCGCGTGATTCCCCCTTTTCCGACCTTCTGACATGCAAAATCAAGGTGGGGGGGGGTAGCCTAATTAGGTTAATAAGCAGGTTACTATTTTAGCAACTGCAGTGATTCACTTAACAACCATGGCAAGGAAGGTTGTAAAATGGAGCAAAAGTTGCTTAACAAATTTCTCACTAATATGTGGGATGGGCTATCTGTATACTGTACCACATCCCACATATTAAGCGGAACGATATAATCTATTTGTCAGCTTTTCTCATTAACGACAATTCTAAATTCATCTTTATGCCCGATCAAGGATTGGCCCAAACAGCGTAGCAGCGTTGATCATGATCCATGGAATGATAAATTAACACTTGAAATTTCGCAGGGTTGCTAACAACCTGGAAAACGTTTCCTTGTCACGTGATGGGAGGCGATTACAGCCCAGAAGGTGATGGATGGAAGGATCCAGATGATCGAAAAATGATGGTGAGAGTTAAAAAATAAAAATCTGAATATTAAAATCAAGCAAGACGAATAAATTGCAGGACCCTGAATGGAGAAGTTGGAAAGATTGAGACGAGCTGTCCAAATACGGGCTGGTGGTGCTCAGAAGCCTGTTTATTTATAACACCAACGGATCTGCTCTTTTTAGAATGAAACGTGAGTCATTTTCGTCTCCTGTAGGTTAAGAAAAACCTTCTGGAAGTTTTTTTCCTTAATTATTTACAGGGTTACAGGAATGGCCTAGCCCAGTGATGGCGAAACTTTTAGAGACCGAGTGCCCAAACCGCAAACCAAAACCATTTATCAAACCAAAACTATTTATCGCAAAGGGCCAGGGCTGCATCAGCACTGTGGTGCCCTGGGGGGGGGGGCAGGGAAGCGCCTCTGAGTGCTGCCTCTGGCTGTTCTGTACCAGCCTGCTACCGGCCCTGCAGAAAAGGCAGGGACAACCCCTTTTACAAGAAGGCAAGAGGCTGGAATTACGCCTGCCAAATTTATTGCTACAAAAACAAATAGAACAAGACACAAACCAAGAAACAGGAGCTTTTCAAGCGGTTGCCTTCAGCAAACCAGCCCGCCCACGCATTCCCCCTTAAATACAGTTCAGGGCGTGGCTTCTCTCTGCCTCCTTCCGAGGAGCCCCATTGCCTTCCTCTGTTTACTCCTGATTGACTGCCTCCTGCGTCGGGCGTCCTTGAACGGGGCCAGCTGTGGGTCATCTTCATCCACGCTGTCAGGCTCACACAGCTGGGTCTGCATCGTGACCAGGTGAGAGGGGCCTGGCTGAGGGCTCTCATCAAGCTGTCCAACCCCCTCAGCAAGCTCTTCAACATCCCCCTCCTCCTCCTCCTCTGAGTCGTCCGACCCAACTGCCGACCCCACAGGCTGACCCTGAATCACAACACTGGCACGCAAAAACCGAGGGCGCAAAAATGGCCACCGCGGTGTCGCGGGGTGCAGATACAAGGCGCTGCACCACGCAAGAACGGGGCAGGGCTAGTGAGTATCACGCAGGCACTAGCCCCGCCCCATTTGCAGTGCGTACATGCTCACGGACCCATGTGCACATGCACGCATGTAAAATGCTTCCCCCTCCCTTTTCTTCCAGTCCACCAATCAACAATGGGGAGGCCTGATGGACCTGCTGCTGGCGCTGGTGGCACACGTGCCAACCGAGAGGGCTCTGAGTGCCACCTCTGGCACGCGTGCCATAGGTTCACCACCACTGGCCTAGCAATTCCAGTTTTATTCTGTCCCAGGGCCCTTGGCTTGCTTTGTCTTCGAGCCAGGATTTATCCTGCTGTTTTTCAGTCAAGAACAGAACAGAACAGAACAGTTCCACCTGGACTGTGCGTGTGTGTGTTTTTGCGCACTGCCTGGATCCCGCGTGTGGTGCAAACGGGGCTTCGCTTGTTTGCATGGACTGGTTCCTGACAGGCTGTGGACCGGTGCCAGTTCAAAGCCCAGGAATTGGGGATCCCTGCCCTAAAACATCCACCTTCTAAGTAATCCGTATGGGATTATAGTCCTGAGTCTTCGGAGAAGGGCGGGATATAAATGGAATTAAAATAAAAAAATAAAAATAAAAAAATAGTTGACAGAAAAAACAGAACTGGACAAGAAGTAATTGCAACGTAAAAGAAAGAGGACAACGCTTTGGAAAAAAAGAAGGCCGCATAACTCATCTTTACAAAACGGTATGTCTTCCGATCTAACTGAAGGTGTAGTAGAACCTCAATGAAACTTTGAAAATTCATTTACCAGTTTATCCAGTACTAACTAGAAGGTTTCAGAGACAAGCATCTTGTCCAGCCTTACCCAAGTAGCATTTTGTTTCACTTTATTTGAATTGAAAGTTGTATTTTACCGCGAATTACTGAACTCTGACGGCTATTTGCTTAGCATTTATTCAGAGTCACGACAAATAGAGCTGGCCAACAAGAGACTCTATTTATCTCTCTCTTAATCTCTGTTCTTTTTATTTAGACTGATATTTTGAGGTTCCCCTCTTCAACAAGGACAGCCGGGGAGTGGAAACACACACCTCATGATGTGATTAAAAAAGCAACACTTTCATAATACAGAATTAGAAAAATGGCAAAATGTATGGGAAAGAAGGGACGCGGTGGCTCAGTGGGTTAGGACGCTGAGCTTGTCGATCGGAAGGTCGGCAGTTTGGCGGGTCGAATCCCGAGTGCTGCGTAACAGAGTGAGCACCTGTTACTCGTCCCAGCTTCTGCCAACCTAGCAGTTCGAAAGCACGTAAAAATGCAAGTAGAAAAATAGGGACCACTGCGGTGGGAAGGTAACAGTGTTCCGTGCGCCTTTGGCGTCTAGTCATGCCGGCCACATGACCACCGAGACATCCTCGGACAAGCGCTGGCTCTTCGGCTTTGAAACGGAGATGAGCACCGGCCCCTAGAGTCGGAAACGACTAGCATGCATGTGCGGGGGAACCTTTACCTTTACCTATGGGAAAGAAACTATAAATTGACAACGTCAACTTCCTACAAAGAAAACATATATAAAAGGTTTTATAGATGGCACTTGCCACCAGCAAGATTAGCAAAAATGTTTAAAAATATGTCAGATAGGTGTTGGAAATGTAAACATAAGTCAGGCACGTATTATCGTGTTTGGTGGACTTGTGATAAAGCAAAGAATTATTGGGAAAAGATACATACTTGGCTAGAAAAAGATGTTAAGAGAGCATGTTGATTTTAAACCTGAACTTTTTTTTTATTAGGTATAATGCCAGAAAAGATAATAAACAAAACTTATACGTGACTTTGCATGTCACAACGGCGGCAAGAATTATATTTGCGCAACACTGGAAAAATGAAGGAGTACCATCAGATGAAGAAATAATAAAAAAAAAACCTAGAACGCGCAGAGATGGACAGATTGACTGTGAGATTGAAAGAAAAAGAAGAAATGGACTATTATCAAACCTGGGATTTATTTTACCATTGGCTGGAGGAAAGAAGAAAGGATTAGGAATGAAATATGTCTCAGTGGGTTAGGACGCTGAGCTTGTCGATCAGAAGGTCGGCAGTTTGGCGGGTTGAATCCCGAGTGCCGCGTAACAGAGTGAGTGCCTGTTACTCGTCCCAGCTTCTGCCAACCTAGCAGTTCGAAAGCACGTAAAAATGCAAGTAGAAAAATAGGGACCACTCTGGTGGGAAGGTAACAGCGTTCCGTGCGCCTTTGGCATCTAGTCATGCCGGCCACATGACCACGGAGACGTCCTTGGACAAGCGCTGGCTCTTTGGCTTTGAAATGGAGATGAGCACCGGCCCCTAGAGTCAGAAACGACTAGCACGCATGTGCGGGGGAACCTTTACCTTTTTTATGTATTAGCATGTAAACTCAGACAGCACGTTGTTTGAAAAATTACTACTGTTTGTATGGAAAAAATGAATTTTTTAAAAAACCAACACTTTCCAGAATGACAATGACCACATGGTGTGTGTCATTGAAGACTCCTTCATCGAGATGATATTTTAAAGGAAATTAGATTAGATATATCACCAATCTCTCTCCTCTACCTCTGTTTTTCTTTTGGCTTATGTTTATTTCTGGATCTCACAGCTAATGAACAATGTTGAGTTGGCCATCAAATATACTGTTCAGAAGTCTGGCAGTGCCTTCAGGAAAACAGCCAGAGTTGTGTCTAAGGACAGCAATAACTAACATTAATTGCAGACATGAAACTTGTTAATTTACTATTTCATAGGTAGCTAACGTATTTGAAATTCTGTCAAGGTTAAACAATTTATCACTTGAACACAGCCACAGGGGAATGGAGCAGACCAGCTGCTGGGTTGATGGCTGCTTATTAAGAGCAAAATCGGGGGACTTGTAAAAATATATATGTAGATTTCATTGTTGGGATATAATGATAGGCAATGCCGCTCACCATGGGAGAGTGAGAACAATTAACCAGTGGAACATCCTGCCTCCAGAAGTTGTGGGTCCTTCATCACTGGAGGTTTTTAAGAAGAGACTGGACAGCCATTTGTCTGAAATGGTCTAGGGTCTCCTGCTTGAGCAGGCGGTTGGACTGGAAGACCTCCGAGGTCCCTTCCAGCTCTATTCTGATTGATTGATTGATTGATTGATTGAAATTATAATTCTAGGAATGGAGAGGTTTATTTGGGCTCACTTATAACACAGAGCAGTTGGTAAGTGGAAGCAGCAATCTTTATGATATAGAATCTGTTGTGGTGCAGTTGTAGTTCAACGGAACCGCATCTACATGGAGGGAAGTATGCAGTGGGGTACCCCAAGGCTGTGTCTTAAGCCCTTAAGCTTCAATATCTTCATCAAAGATTTAGACTCTGGTTTGGCTTGTGCTTCTTGTCTGCTGCTATCTCATTGACCTTGACTAAACTGCTAATTTCCAGAGCAAGTGTATATGCATGAGTGTGTATTTGATACCAGAAGCAGGACACAGTCCAAGTCAAAGTGGCCTCCAAGGGCAATGGCCAGAAAGGATGGGGGAATATTCCACCCCCTGCTTTCAACCTAGAGACAAAAATTTTGCTGGGAGAAGAGGACAATCAATAACTTAAAGCTGGAATGGGTGAAGACAATTTTAAGAGGTCTTTGCTGTGGGCTGGGGAAGAGATGAATATTTTGGGGAGATGTCACTTGAAAACAGATACTGGGGCACATTTTGTCCTGCAGAACGTACTCTCAGACAAACAGGCAATGAAGCTAAATTGCCTTGGTGACCTCTGTGTCCTTGAATTTCATTACCGGGAAAAAAAGTAAGTTTCTTAAAAAGTTTTTGCTTTTATTTTTTGTTCGTTTTTGTTGTTGTTATTATTATTATTAGTGTTATTTTCTCCCTGTGTAAAAAAAATCAAAATAACCTAGCGAGTTTAAAGCTATATAAAAAAGTTCTAAGTTAGAAGTAATTTCAGAATTCCATAAAGAGGAACTCTTTAATATTTCACGAAGTGCAGCCAAAATCACAGCGTGACTGGCTGTGTAGCATTTAAAATGTAAATGTATTTTTCTGCCTACAAACTAAGGGGGGTGGGGGAGAGAGGGAGAGAGAGAGAGAGAGAGAGAGAGAGAGAGAGACAGAGAGAGAGAGAGAGAGAGAGAGAGTTTGGTTGTTTTATAATGGTGATATAAGAGATCCTATGTGTTCAAAGGATCAGATTTTGGAAGAAACATTAGGATAGATGTATAAGGAATGTGTTTTCTTTCGGAGATTAAGGATGCTTCATGGTTTATTTTGGTTTAAACATTTTCTGATTGAACTCACAAACTGAAGAACTGCATGAATAATTGCATATAGTACACTGCTGGCTGCTTGAAAGATTATCATATATTTTCTTGTTTAGCTCCTTAAGCAAAATCCTGTGATATAGTACTCCACCCTTGGTTGTTTTAAAAGGTGGAAACGAAGTTATAACTTGCTTGTTTTGCCAATAAGGAAGAGGAGTCAATGGTGTGTGGTTTTTTTAAAAAAAAAATTGTGCAGAAGTGCAGGAGCCTGACAAAAGATAGTGGGAGAATGTTTTGCAAGATTTCTATTTCTTCTTGAAATAATTCTATTAACCCGTAGCACAAAATATGGAGAGAAAAATCCAAGTCATTTCTGTGGGGGTCCTTGAGCTTGGTTATTTTCTGGCAGACATTTCATTACCAGACTAGATCACATCATCCTTGCAAGTAAAAGTGTGTTAGTAAATAACACTGTTGATGCTATCTAGTTGGGTAATAAAACAACTGTAAGAAAAGAACCCAGTTCATAAAGCACCAAGGATACTCCTCCTCCTCCTCCTCTTCCTCCTCCTCCTCCTCCTCCTCCTCTCCTCCTCTTCCTCCTCCTCCTCCTCCTCCTCCTCCTCCTCCTCCTCCTCTTCTTCTTCTTCTTCTTCTTCTTCTTCTTCTTCTTCTTCTTCTTCTTCTTCTTCTTCTTCTTCTTCTTCTTCTTCTTCTTCTTCTTCTTCTCCTCCTCCTCCTCCTCCTCCTCCTCCTCCTCCTTCCTTCCTTCCTTCCTTCCTTCTTTCCTTCCTTCCTTCCTTCCTTCTCTGATGATGTTCCCTAGTTGGGTCATGAAACGTCTGCAAGAAAAGAGCCAAGCTCAAAGAGCACCCAGAACCCCACAGTTCAGCCGTGAGCTACAAAAATATTCTCCTTTGCCAAATTCTTTCTTTTTGCAAGTTGAAGGTTGGACGTTCTTCCAAATGTCCTGGACTGGTTGGAGAGCACTGCTCCCACATGTCAAGACTTGTCCATGAATTCAGAGACAAAATAACTCTGGAATAATAGATCACCCTCCAGTGTCCTCCTTTAACTTCTAAGTTTTGGCAAAAGTTAAACTTATTTTTGTTCTGACAGTTCATTTCATGGAAAAACCCTGTTCCTTCCCTCTGAGTAAAGTTTGTTCAGATTTAACCTCCACCTGTATGGAAGAGGCTTGCAAAATTTGCACAGAGGTACGGACGACCCAAATGATTAATAAGGGAATTGGAAAGCAGTTTTGCCTTCTCTGCTGTTATTTGTCACATCTGCAGAGTTCTCCTAAGGTTGTGCCCTTCAAGATGCTTTGTATACATTTTCCGCTGTTGTCTTATTGCTTTGGCACTAAAATCATCCTGCAGAGGAGTGACTCAGAAGAGTGTCAATTTCTGATGAACTGGAAGAACAACGCTGAGTTGCATTGAACTAACTTCCTAGGAAGAATGTCTAACATCCGAAGGAAGAGTTTTCAAATTCTGTCTGGATTAAAAGAAAGGGGTTTTATTTTTGTATTACCTAAGAAATGGATTGCTTGTGCATAGAGTAATCTAAGCATCTAATCAATATCTCTCTTTCTCTTTCTCTCTCTTTCTCTTTCTCTTTCTCTCTCTCTCTATATATTTCTCTCTTTATTTCTCTCTATGTATATTTCTCTCTTTATTTCTCTATTTCTCTCTCTATTTCTCATTTCTCTATTTCTCTCTCTATTTTTCTCTTTATTTCTCTCTCTAATTCTCTCTCTATTTCTCTATTTCTCTCTCTATTTCTCTCTATTTCTCATTTCTCTATTTCTCTCTCTATTTCTCTCTTTATTTCTCTCTCTAATTCTCTCTCTATTTCTCTATTTCTCTCTCTATTTCTCTCTATTTCTCATTTCTATTTCTCTCTCTATTTCTCTCTTTATTTCTCTCTCTAATTCTCTCTCTATTTCTCTATTTCTCTCTCTATTTCTCTCTCTCTCTATTTCTCTCTCTCTATTTCTCTATTTCTCTCTCTCTTTCTCTCCATACAAATAAATTGTGGGGAATGGGCTTCTCACACATCAGCCAGATGTGATCATCCAGATACTGTATTTTATTTATTATGCATACATTTTTCTTCGGGGTATCTGTGATGAATGGACAAATGGCTGCAAAATAAAAATAAAAGTTCTGCCATTCTACCACAGGGACGTAGATATTGAAAATAAGCAAAGTTTTTGCTTTATTTTCAGTTTTAATTTCCCATCCATGTTCAGTATCCCAATCATTTATAATTACAAAACAAGTTATATTTGGGCAGCCAAAGGTAAAGGTAAAGGTAAAGGTTCCCCCGCACATGCGTGCTAGTCATTTCTGACTCTAGGGGCTGGTGCTCATCTCTGTTTCAAAGCCGAAGAGCCAGCGCTTGTCCGAGGACGTCTCCGTGGTCATGTGGCCGGCATGACTAGACGCCAAAGGCGCACAGAACGCTGTTACCTTCCCACCATAGTGGACCCTATTTTTCTACTTGCATTTTTATGTGCTTTCGAACTGCTAGGTTGGCAGAAGCTAGGACAAGTAACAGGTGCTCACTCTGTTACGTGGCACTCGGGATTTGACCCGCCAAACTGCCGACCTTCTGATCGACAAGCTCAACCCTTATTCAAAGTTCTTAACATATTCTTATTTCCCTTTTCCTGCTAAAGTATAATATTCTGATTACAAATCTTAGCTATCTAGTTATAAAAAAGCTTCTGTTTCTAACAAACTATTCTTAACCATATTCAAACCTCTAATCAATAGTATAGCATCCCCAGCTTCTGTTTCTTTCAATCTTACTCTAGCTTTCTTTCTTTGCCAACTAACTTTCCTGGTCAGTGCATTTGGATCATCAAATAATTCTTCCTCTATTTTTGTATATATTATTTGAAACAAGAGAAATAATTTGGTTAAAGTGTTTTTGGAAGAGCTAGCCTGTTGATATTCATTAAACCTCCCTCCTTCTCTAGTACGGATATGGATTAAATAAGTGGAAGTTGAATGCAAATGCAATTAAGATATGTTTTGGCTAGGAAAGATATTTTAAACTGATATTATTATTAGAAAAATGTAACAAATGTTAGTATGTAATTGTATGTTTACTAACAATAAAAAGAATTGTATTTGCTTAATGTGGAAAAATGGTTATTCCCAGAAGAGACGATGTACTGGTGGGTGTAACATTGGACCTAGTTGGAAAAACCTATATGTATCATCGAATGTTTAAGGGACTCAGTCATCACATTGTCTATTGAGCACTTGTTTGTGAAAACAGAAAATTAATAACACATTTATTAAAAAAAGAAAATAAGCAAAGTTAAACCACAGACCTCATTTAATTGTTTCTTTTCCTGAGTAATTGGATACAACAATATTCTAGCTCTTTGTGATGATAGGAAGATGAGTCAGTTGAAGAGATATGCATGCATATGTGTGTGTGTATGTGTGTGTGTGTGTGTGTGTGTAAAACAAGTCCTGTTTTGATTCTTGCTCAAGGTATTTCCAGATAACAACAACAACAACAACAACAACAACAATAACAATAACAACAACAACAACAACAACAACAATAATAATAATAATAATAATAATAATAATAATAATAATAATAATAATAATAATTAATAATAATAATAATGCTAGAACAATGGCAAATTGCCCTGGATGAATATTAATTATTTTTCTGGTTGATAGAATCTCCAATGTGATACAGTAAGGATCACAAATCATTTTTATTTTATTTTTAGCAAGACTTTGCAGTAGGTTATATTTTTCATGGGAATCAGGGTGAGGTAAAATTACATTAAATTTTAGTTACAATTTTACGAGGTTCACTTTTATGGTTGGTGTTTTCCCCTGTACTCTGGCCCAAGTCTGTAATAGACTGCTTATACTGTCAGCAGAGAAGCACTCACTGCAGTGTTGAGTCCAAAGCCCTTCTCCCAAAACATGTTTGGAGCATGTGTAGCCCCAACTATCAAGGGACTTCGCTTCCTTCCTCAGAGGCAGGTGTCTTCAAACTTGGCCCTTTTATGACTTGTGGACTTCAACTCCCAGAATTCCTCAGCCAGCGTGCCTGGCTGAGGAATTCTGGGAGTGTCACAGTTTGAACAGATGAAACTCTTCAAAGAACTTCGAGGCATTGTTTACCTTAAAGAATCTTTATTTGAGTAGCACAGCATCAGCACTAACATAGTCGAAGCCAAAACTGAGTTCCCCTCCCCTGAGCACATAGTATCAAAGCACAATTCCCTCCCCCAATTAACAGTCATGAATCACATTCCCCAATTAGCTTGAAGTGTGAGCTTCCCCTCCGCCTTTCCAGCCTGCCAATTCTTTATCATCTCTTCTTTCAATAACCTTGGTTCTCACACTAATTTCAGTATTATTATGTCTAGCTAGATCCTCATGCACATTCCTCCCCCCCCCACCAGCATCATCTAACTCTAAAGCAAAAAGAAGAAAATGGCTGCATCTCCATCTGTTGTCAATGCAAAAACATCTGATGCTAGCAGCGTTGACAGGGAGTTGAAGTTCACAAGTCCTAAAAGGGCCAAGTTTGAAGACCCCTGTTCAGAGGGATGAACTATCTCGTTTCTTCAGGAGCTACCGATAACCATCGTCTGGGCTAACACCATTAACATTTGAAGCACAAAGCTGCAAATGTCCTTTCAAACTCTTTCCAACGATTGGTAATTTTTTTTACCATGGCTGAACTTGAATGATTGCTTTTTTTTTTAAAGAAAAGTACCACATGGCACTAGTTTTTCTGCCCAGAAATCCTTGCATGCCAGCAAGAACTATGAATCTGTACTGTACTACATATGCTTTGTAATTTAAAATGGTCTAGCTGAGATGTGAGACTGCTGTCAAGCATGTTCAGCTGTCTTCTCCAACTTCAACTGCAATGGTGGGAAGAATCCAGCTGAATCGGAGATCCTAAACCAGGGGTAGGCAACCTTAGCTCTTTTATGACTAGTGGACTTCAACTCCTAGCTATGCTGGCTCAGGAATTCTGGGAGTTAAAGTCCACTAGTCATAAAAGAGCCAAGGTTGCCTACCCCTGTCCTAGACCAAGCCAATTCTGGAGAATTCCTGGCAGCCTGGCACTCAGAAAAATCAGCAATCAACAGGCACATAGAGATAAACAACATTTACAGACCACTCAAAATAGACATGCAAAAAGCCAAAAAGGAAACAAAAAGACCCAAACACTTCCTCTCCAGCAATCAGCAACCAAATAAGCAGAGACTGACACCAAGATTAATACTAGACCAGCAATCAAGAAGTAAACAATACTCCAATCAAGGAATTACCAACTCAGACAAGCAAACGAGCAGTAGAAAACAGCCTAATCAAGGAACCAGCAAGACCACTCACACCAACACTTACAGGACAAACCCCTAGTATATAAAAAGAGAGCAAAGCTCTCTTTTTTTTCAGCACTGATGATGTTACCTAGTTGGGTCATGAAATGTCTGCAAGAAAATCACCAAGCTCAGAGAGCACCAAGGAATCCATAGTCGTCTTCTTCTTCTTCTTCTTCTTCTTCTTCTTCTTCTTCTTCTTCTTCTTCTTCTTCTTCTTCTTCTTCTTCTTCTCCTCCTCCTCCTCCTCCTCCTCCTCCTCCTCCTCCTCCTCCTCCTCCTCTTCTTCTCCTCCTCCTCTTCTCCTCCTCCTCCTCCTCCTCTTCTTCTTCTTCTTCTTCTTCTTCTTCTTCTTCTTCTTCTTCTTCTTCTTCTTCTTCTTCTTCTTCTTCTTCTTCTTCTTCTCCTTCTCCTCCTTCTCCTCTCCTCCTCCTCCTCCTCCTCCTCCTTCTCCTTCTCCTTCTCCTTCTCCTTCTTCTTCTTCTCTTCTTCTCCTCCTCCTCCTCCTCCTCCTCCTCCTTCTCCTTCTTCTTCTCCTTCTTCTTCTTCTCCTTCTCCTCCTTCTCCTTCTTCCTCCTCCTCTTCCCCTTCCCCTTCCTCCTCCTCCTCCTCCTTCTCCTTCTCCTCCTCTTCTCCTTCTCCTTCTCCTCCTCCTCCCCCCTCCTCTTCTCCTCCTCCTCCTCCTCCCCCCCCTCCTCCTCCTCCTCCTCCTCCTCCTCCTCACAAACCCAGTCCCTTCTAGCATTTTTGATGTTACCTAGTTGGGTACTGAGATGTCTTCAAGAAAACAAGCTCAGAGAAGAATTGGAAACCTGCATGGTCTATCCTCTTTTCCTGCAGAAGTTCAACAGTCAGTTTTTGTAGAACCTGTCAAAGTCTTGGTCCTTCTGTAGCGCCCACTAAGCTTTGTTATTAGGACTTTACCCCTCATTTTGGCAACACCGTTTAGCCACAATAGCCAATTAATTTATTGGCTGACCCCTGACTGCACTACATTTCCCATTTTACTATACTACATTTTACTTTTCTGAATTTGTTCTACTTGCTTTGCAGGATCATGAATTTGGAGATTATGCAAGAAGGACTAACATTTCTCTCTCCTTGTTTTCTCTACCCCGCACATAATTTCACAAAGCTTGTTTTTATGTACTTGGCTGGCCGCGTTGTATCCCAAATGGTCACCAATAAACAATCTTTAGCAAAAGCCAATGGGCTATTGTGTCTCCTCCGTGATGTCCTTATTCCGTTTCTCAGAAAGCCCAACGTTCCTTGGGTCTCACTTTGAAAAATGCTGTGCTAAAAAACCATTTCCCAGTCCTGCTGTTACTGCAGACTACTGACTCTTCCTTTTCCCAACCACCGCAGAGCGTTATCCATATTTTGCTGCAATATTAGGAACTTAAATGAGCGCTGTTTCCAGACTTGCACCGAAAGGTTACTCGGAACGAGCTGTTGGTGTCAGCTCAGAGCTCCCAGCGATGGTGAGGTTGCATCTTTCTCACAGCTTTGCTATTGTCTCCACATTCCAAGCGGACGTAAAATGTTCCCTTGGAAGCTTCCAGCACTAAACAACCGAACTACTTCACTCTCGGTTCCTTGGTAGTCTCCACAGAACGGGGACTCATTGTCATTAAAGAGGTCTAATCCTCTTGAGCACCCTTCCATATGATTGGAGATAGCTCTTGAAGTCTGGGGTCTCCCAGCTGCTTTCCGAGTCTTTACAAACTAAGCCAATCAAAGTTTGCAAGTTCATCTGTTCAGATGGGGCTGCCAAGGGAAACATTATCTACCGATGTCCCTTCAATTCTTTGGCACTCAGCCTTTCTTACGGTCTAACTTTCACAGCCGTACATTGCAACTGGGAAGACCATGGCCTTGACTATATGCACTTTTGTTGGCAGGGTGATGTCTCTGCTTTTTAGTGTGCTGTCTAGATTTGCCATGGCTTTCCTCCCAAGGAGCAAGCGTCTTTTAATTTCTTGGCTACAGTCCCCATCTGCGGTGATCTTGGAGCCCAGGAAAATAAAATCTGTCACCACCTCCATTTCTTCCCCATCTATTTGCCAGGAAGTGAGAGGGCCGGATGCCATGATCTTGGTTTTCTTAATGTTGAGTTTCAACCCAACTTTTGCACTCTCCTTCTTCACCTGCAACAAGAGGCTCTTTAGTTCCTCCTCACTTTCTGCCATCAGAGTGGTATCATCTGCAGAATAAGTCTCATTTAATAATTTACTGTCTTTGCATGTCATTTTATTTTTAGTTATTAAAAATGGACTCTGGACTGGGCAGCGATGCTTAATTTTGTTTTATTTCAAAAGGGCTTGAAGATGAGAAGCTCGAGTGGAGCCGAGGAACCCCATGAAACGTTTCCTTTTTTTTTGCGTGCAGTGTTTTGATCCTGACTAGGATGAGCCAGATAGATTTGGCTGATGAAAAGAGATCCAATAGTGATTCATTTTGGTTCCAAAGTTCTGGAAATTGCAGCTGGTCACCTCTTGGCATAAGAAAGCCAATTAGTCATGCCAACGTGTTTTTTGCATTCCCTTGTGGTAAAAGGTAAAGGTAAAGGTTCCCCCGCACATGCGTGCTAGTCGTTTCCGACTCTAGGGGCCGGTTGTTGTGATTCAGGGTCAGCCTGTGGGTTCGGCAGTTGGGTCGGACGATTCAGAGGAGGAGGAGGGGGGTGTTGGAGAGCTTGCTGAGGGTGTTGGAGAGCTTGATGATGACCTTGAGGCTCCGCAGAGCCCTCAGCCAGGCCCCTCCCATCTGGTTATGACGCAGACCCAGCTGTGTGAGCCTGACAGTGTGGATGAAGACGACCCACAGCTGGCCCTGTTCAAGGACGCCCGACACAGGAGGCAGTCAATCAGGAGTAAACAGAGGAAGGCAATGGGGCACCTCAGAAGGAGGCAGAGAGAAGCCACGCCCTGAACTGTTTAAAAGGGGAATGTGTGGGAGGGCTGGTTTGCTGAAGGCAACTGTTTGAATAGCTCCTGTTTCATGGTTCATGTCTTGTTTTGCTCTGTTTTATGTTAATAAATTTGGCAGGCTTAGTTCCAGCCTCTGGCCGTTTGTAAAGGGGTTGTCCCTGCCTTTTCTGCAGGGCCGGTAGTAGGCTGGTACAGAACACCGGCGCTCATCTCCGTTTCAAAGCCGAAGAGCCAGCGCTTGTCCGAGGACATCTTCCGTGGTCATGTGGCTGGCATGACTGGACACCAAAGGCGCACGGAACGCTGTTACCTTCCCACCAGAGTGGTCCCTATTTTTCTACTTGCATTTTTACGTGCTTTCGAACTGCTAGGTTGGCAGAAGCTTATGGTAGCTTTTCCAAAACACAGGAGTCCCTGTTTAAAAGAGTTGGTGGGTGTCAGGAGCTGGAAAGCAGCCAGGATAATAAAGAAACCAGCTGCTGCTTGCTGGAATAATAGCCGAAGCACAATGACCCAACTGAGCGAAGGAACAGAAGATCTGGGCACTGCCAAGTTTAGACGGAAGGAAGTGAAGGATCTTTGATCCTGACAATGCTCAACACAAGAGGAACCTCACTTTAAACATGTCCGACAAGACAAACAACAACAACAAAAAAAACAGCTGTGCAGCTCAAGAACCACACATACTTCTTGGAAACAGGTTGAGAAGATTGGGTGTCTTCTTTATTTTCCCCCTTGAATAGGTTGTCAGTAATTTTAACAGACAAGGGACGCGGTGGCTCAGTGGGTTAGGACGCTGAGCTTGTCGATCAGAAGGTCGGCAGTTTGGCGGGTCAAATCCCGAGTGCCGCGTAACAGAGTGAGCGCCTGTTACTCGTCCCAGCTTCTGCCAACCTAGCAGTTCGAAAGCACATAAAAATGCAAGTAGAAAAATAGGGACCGCTACGGTGGGAAGGTAACAGCGTTCCGTGCGCCTTTGGCGTCTAGTCATGCCGGCCACATGACCACAGAGACGTCCTCGGACAAGCGCCGGCTCTTCGGCTTTGAAGCGGAGATGAGTTGGAAACGACTAGCACGCATGTGCGGGGGAACCTTTACCTTTACCTTAATTTTAACAGCTTTCCAGCCTTTTGGACTGCTTTTTTTTCCCCGGGGGGGGGGGTTGGAGGGAAATAGCCGCCAACAGAAAGGGAGAAGTACCCCAACAGAAAGAAAGGAAGAATAAACAAACAAGCACATCGTTTTCATCTCACGTCTGGATGATTATGTCAGCAATTCTGTCTTTTTGACAAGTTTTAATTGCTCATTCGTAGCTCCTCGAAAACAGAGATGGCAATTTTTGAGGCAAGCTGTCTAGCTGGGCAGAAAAAAAATATCCCTCATTTCTTGGAAGTTTTCCTCGGTGTATAAATTCATTCATCCGTTTCCAGTTTGATGAATGGAAAATAATGACATTTTTTGCGTTACTGAGCGTAGGCGAAATCCCAAACTGTTGCACCCATCGTCCTCACGAAATATAAAGTTACGGTGAGCTGAGGTTAATAAGAGCAATCGTAAGGATGACAGGGAGTCAGACCAACAAACTGCTGAGCATGATTTAATTGTTTCTGATTTAGGGCCTGGAGATCCTTCGGACCATCTTCTGCCAGATGTTTCTGTTTAACTGGTAAGAATTTACAGAAGGGAATCACTGCCAATTATCTTCACACAGACCGGTGGTGGCAAACCTATGGCAGCTGTGCCACAGGTGGCACACAGAGCCCTCTCTGTGGACACGCACACCGTCGCCCCAGTCCTAGGCCTTCAGCTGGGTTTTATAAAACCTTTTCGCTTTAGGCCTCCACCGCCGTGTGCAAAAAAATAAAAAGTTTCAATCAATCAATCAATTTCACCTTCTCACAGGAAAAAAAAGATCTCGCAAAGTTGGAATTGATGGATTGAAGTTTTTAGTCCCACCCAGTCTGCTGTTACCACTGTGGCCATGCCCACCCAATGGGCCACGCCCACCCAATGGGCCACACCCACCCAATGGGCCACACCCACCCCACACCCGATGATACATAAGTGGGTTTTGGGTTGCAGTTTGGGCACTCGGTCTCTAAAAGGTTTGCCATCACTGCCCTAAGTTGAATTTTTCTACCAGTGGTATTTTCCCATGTATTTTACCAGGAAACAGATAGGGCAGGCCAGAAAAGTCACTGCCCTCCTAACCATACCCAAGCACTCTGAATTTGTTGGCAATGTCCATTTTGCTCTATGGGTTCGTGGTGACCTAACCCTAACCCTAAGTGGAATTTTCCTCCAATGGGATTTTCCCATGTATTTTACCAGGAAACATAGATAGGGCAGGCTAGAAAAGTCAGTGCCCTCCTAACCATACCCAAGCACTCCAAATTTGTTGGCAATGTCCACTTTGCTCTCTGAGTTCATGGTGACGTAACCCTAAACCTATACCAATTCAGACAAGTGGCTGTCCAGTCTCTTCTTAAAAACTTCCAGTGTTGGAGCACCCACAACGTATGATGGCAAACAGTTTCACTGGTTGACTGTTAGGAAGTTTCTCCTTAATTCCAGGTTGCTTCTCTCCTTGCTTAGTTTCCATCTGTTGTTTCTTGTCTTGCCCTCTGGGTGCTTTGGAAAATAAGTTGACCCCCTCAAATATTGTAATACTGCTATCATGTCCCTCCTAGTCCTTCTTTTTCTCTAGTCTAGCCATACCCAGTTCCTGCAATTGTTCTTTTTATGTTTTAGTCACCTGGCCTTTAATCATCCTAGTTGCTCTTCTATGCACTTTTTCCAAAGTCTCAATATCTTTTTTGTAATGTGGCGACCAGAACTGGATGTAGTATATTCCAAGTGTGGCCTTACTAAAGTTTTATAAAGCGGTGCTAATACTTCACTTGATTTTGATTCTATGCCTCTGCTTGTGCAGCCAAGGATTGCATTAGCTTTTTCGGCTGCTGCCGCACAGGACTAGCTCATAGTCAAGTGATCGCCCACTAGGACTCCAAAGTCCCTCTCACAGTGACTGTTCTTGAGCCAGGTTTTGCCTAATCTGTACTCGTACCTTTGGTTTTTTCCTGCCTAAGTGTAAAACCTTGCTTTTCTCCACATTAAATTTCATTGGGTTGGATAGATAGGGCCCAGGTCTGTCAAGATCTTTTTAGATCCTGTTACGTTCTGCCTGCTCCTTTTGAATAGTGTCCGTTGAGAGCCAGGGATTGGTTTTATTTCTTTATTTCTCTAATCTGGAGATTAATGAATGTAGAGTTCCATTCATCCTTGACTCCGTGATTTATATGGTAATGTTATTTGTGCTTTAGACTCCGTACTCTTTAACCTTGTTTGCATAAATAGGATATATTAGCTGCTCTGTGTTGGCTTGGCTTGGAGTAATATGTGTAAATAAGTTAATAAAAATGTTTGCTGGGCCATCACATCACGGTGTTCTCTCATTGCCCTCCTTGGTCTTCCACCTAAGAGGTGTGTTCTTAGTTTGGTGATGTTTTATTTCAAGAAGCATGCCCCTGATTTGCTATGTACCCTTATAAAATTTGCTCAGGTAGTCACTGTCAACATTCAGCTTGGGAATCCAAATAAAACTCCAGGTTCATTCTGTTTCCGAAAATCTTTCTGTTTATTGAATACACGGTGCATGGTAAAGCCAAAGCAAAACTAACTCTGAGGTACTCAGACACCAGTTTCACAGAATTAAACAATAATTTCTCTGGCCAAACCCCCAAACCTCTCACGTTGTTCATGTAAACAATTTCACTTTGTTACGGGAACTGTCTGCTTCCTCTCCACACTTGCCGTGGTGTCCTTGAAAAGGTTTCAGGCTTTCACAATCTTCAGCAGAATTGTAGAGGTTTTGTTTCTCCATTCTAAAGTAACACCTCCCCCCTTCCTTACTCTAAGGGCAAATTGAAACGAAGAGGCACATAGTTGCCAAAGTTTCATTCTTGACAGTCATATTTTGGTCACGTCAACGACAGATTAGGCACTTTAATTTTCAGGGGCTAACAACCAGAGCCACTCAGGAACAGCTTAAATCAGCAACTTCATTGTTTGCCACTTTTGTTACAAGAATCTCAGCAGACTGCTTGTCTTCCTTTGAAAACAACCAAGATAAGGTTTCTTGCATCTTGGGGGACGTCTGGATGGTGACTCCAAGCTAGGTCCTCACTTCACTCCTCCTTCCAGGCTAGTTGGCAGTTTCCCAGCATCATCAATATGTATTTTGCCAGGAGATTTATTTCTCCAAATGCACAGAAACATGTTTACGGAGACGTATCTAAAGGATCTTTGAACTAACATGTTTTGCTTTGAGGAGAGAATAAGAATGGCTGAATTATTACTGGAAAAATTACCGAGACTTGCATTCAAGTCTCACAAGGAAGGAAAAACATTAACATTCAAAAACCGAGGGATACGTTTATTTTATATGCACAGAAAGAAAGCTAGGGCAGGACAGAATTTCTTGACTTTCACAAGAGGAGAAATGTGGATAAGCACACTAATTCAAAATATTCAACGAGGGTAGATTGATTTATCAATAAAGCACAAATACAGAATCCAAAATATGGAAACGCCAATAAAATAAAGATGTAAAATTTACAATGGGGAAAAAAAATACCGAGATCTGAAATAATAACGTTACATATTATATGTTATATGCTATGAATATCCCAAAGATGCTTTTTCACGAGGCAACTGGATGTTCTCGTTTTTCCTCTCAAGACGTTTCACTTCTTATCCCAGAAACTTCTTCAGCTCTGACTGGAGGGTGGGGAATGAAAGGATTTATACTCCTTGCAGAGAGCTGGTCATTTGCCTCCTTTTAGAGAATCGTTGAGGCCATTTGAAAAGGCCTCCTCCACATCCTTCTACTTCCTCTTCTTTCTTTCCCTATCTCTTCATCTCTTCATCCTTCATCCTTTCTCTTCTTCATCTCCTCTTCCTTTTTCTTTCCTGCTCTCTGACAGTGAGAACAATTAATCAGTGGAACAACCTGCCTCCAGAAGTTGTAAGTGCTCCAACACTGGAGGTTTTTAAGAATAGATCTGGAAGGGAACTTGGAGGTCTTCTAGTCCAGGGGTCAGCAACCTGAAACAGTGAAAGAGCCACTCGGAACCGGTTCCCTCACAAAAGGAAAAACTGGGAGCCGCAAAAAATGTGTGCGCATGCGTGTACATGCGCGCATGCGCAGAACAGGGTTTGACTGAAGAGTGGAGCCAAGGCGAGATATGCACCTACCCTGCATATTTGAATTGATTGGTTGAACTTTTTTAGTCCCAGTTGTTTTTTTTTTGGACTGCACATGGCAGAGGACTGGGAGCCGCAGGAGACGGCTGAAAGAGCTGCATGCGGCTCCGGAGCCACGGGATGCAGACCTGTGTTCTAGTCCAACCCCCTGCTCAGACAGGAGACCCTAGACCATTTCAAGCAAGTGTCTGTCCAATCTCTTTTTAAAAACCTCCAATGATGGAGTTCTCACAACTTTCTGGAGGCAACCTGTTCCACTGGTTAATTGTCCTCGCTGTTAGGAAGTTTCTCTTTAATTCCAGGTTGCTTCTCTCCTTGGTTAGTTTCCATCCATTGCTTCTTGTCCTGCCTTCCGGTGCTTTGGAGAATAATTTGGGGGCCCCAGTGGGTTCCTGCCACTGTTCTTCAGGCCTTTAATCATCCAAAGTCTCAGTTCTCAGAAAGAGCAGATCAGAATTTCTTGGTCCTCTGACTTCTGGCAGAGTTAGATTCCTGGCAGATGTCAGGGTAATTGAAATCTCCCATTATCTCTATTGTATTCCTCTTTCAGAGGCTGGAGACTTGACCCCCCCAAAACCATCTCATCCGTATCTGACGCCTGCTCTGTTAGAAGCTTCAAAAACAGCATTTCTTTTTATTCTTATTTAAATGCTTTCGACGGGTTATATTTCTGTGCAGCTACGGCTTTCCTTTCTGCACAGCCCAAGACTCCACTTTACGGCAACAGCTGGCAGCAGAATTTCTGCGAAAGCCACTGTTAAGTTTTACAGACTTTCTTGCCGCCATCCTTAAGCCAATCTGGGAAGCCGATCCGACTTCCTCCATTTATTTTGCTCATTCAAAGACAGATGGGAAGGTCCCTGTAATGTAGTGGGTCCAATGCAAGGAAGAAACGCCAGCTGGAGTACGTGTTCAGCTCTTTATTGTGTGTGGGGGTGCGTACTGAAGAATAAGGGCAACCTGGCCTCCTTATATACCTGGCCAGGTAGGCGGCTAGCCAATGGGGTTGGCCCTAGGTTTCCCGCCAAAACTGGGTTTCCCGCCAAAACCATCCAGGCCAACGCCCCCTGGTGGCCACTGCTATGCAGATGCCTGCACCTGGATACATAACAGTCCCAAACGGTGAACACGTGACTCTGGGGACGTTGCAGCCATCGCAAATACACACTGGGGGGCTGGCTGCCCAAATTTTGCCCACGTGACTGTGGGGGATGCTGAAATGAATGCTATTCAGTGCTACTGTAACTTTGAATGGTTGCTAAACAAATGGCTCTAAGTCGGGGGCTGCAAGCACCACTTCCTTTTTTGCCTGGGTTGATTTCTTTTTTTATATAAATTGTAGGCAAAGGGCAAAATAACAGCATCACCGCATCAAATGTCTGCGGAGATTCTCCATCATCCAGGTCAGGGTTGTCCCAAAAGTGCCTTTTTTTTCAGCAGGCAACTGGACTTTCTTGTTTTTCCTTTGAAGACGTTTCGCTTCTCATCCCAGAAGCTTCTCCAGCTCTGACTGGATGGTGGGGAATGGAAGTATTTATACTCCTTGCAGACAGCTGGTCATTGGCCTTCTTTCAGAGAGTCGTTGAGGCCACTCGGAGGTTTCTCTGTGATCTCAGGGTCACCTGAGTGGTGCAAATGGGCGTGGAGAACACAGATAAGCTTTGGAGAATAGCTTGACTCCCTCTTCTTTGGGGCAGCCCCTGAGATATTGGAAGGCTGCTATCATGTCACCCCTGGTCCTTCTCTTCATTAAATGAGACATCCCCAATTCCAGCAACCGTTCCTTAAATGTTTTAGCCTCCAGTCCCCTAATCATCTTTGTTGCTCTTCTCTGCACTCTTCCTAGAGTCTCAACATCTTTTTTACATCGTGGTGACCAAAACTGGATGCAGCATTCTGAGTGGTGATCTTACCAAGGACTTGTAAAGTGGTATTAACACATCATGTGATCTTGATTCTAGCCCTATATCTCTATCTCTATCATTATTTCTTGGACGGCTTGATTGATAGCCCACTGTTTTTCCTCCAAAACTTTGGAACAGTTTAAGTAGCCTGGATGAAGGCACATTTCAAATTTGGCATTTGTTTCCTGCAATAAACATTAGTCTTTCAGATGGAAAAAAATCACAAGATACCATTCCGAAAGAGAAATTAGGGAGGTTTTGGAGCAGACCTTGAGAATGGAGGGGGGTGGGTTTGACCTGGGCGTCCCCCTCCTTTACCAAAATACTTAATTGGATTTCGCTGTGCCTAAGGTTTGTGGCAAATGTTTTCCTGAGAAAAGCCACATTAATGTATGTATTTAAGGGGTGCCCACGTATCTACCGATGCAACTGCATCACCCTATCAAAATTTGTATAATTGAGTGTCAGAAAGGATTTATATTCTATCTGTCTATGAGATTGGTCTTTTGTAATTTAGGCAGCAATTCTGAACAAGCTATTGCAGTTTTTGGTCTATCAATTTCATTAGTTGTTTTCTGGAATGAAAAAAGCCAGGGGAGGCTGCTGCCTTTACATCCGTGCCCCCCCCTCCACCCCCCCGCCCTGCTACAAATAACAGGTGCATGTCAGACCCATGGATTTTTTTTAAAAAAAATTCTATTCTATTCTACTTTACTGTACTCTACTCTATGTTCTATTCTATTCTATTCCATTCCATTTTTTCTATTCTGTTCTGTTCTGTTCTGTCCTGTCCTGTCCTGTCCTGTCCTGTCCTGTCCTGCTCTATTCTGTTCTATTCTGTTCTACTCTACTCTAGTCTAGTCTAGTCTAGTCTACTCTACTCTACTCTACTCTACTCTACTCTACTCTACTCTACTCTACTCTACTCTACTCTACTCTACTCTACTCTACTCTATTCTATTCTATTCTATTCTATTCTATTCTATTCTATTCTATTCCATTTCCTATTCTATTCTATTCTATATTCCAATATCTATTCTATTCTATTCTATTCTATTCTATTCTATTCTATTCTATTCTATTCTATTCTATTCTATTCTATTCTATTCTATTCTATTCTATTCTATTATTCCATTCCATTCCATTCCATTCCATTCCATTCCATTCCATTCCATTCCATTCCATTCCATTCCATTCCATTCTATTCTATTCTATTCTATTCTATTCTATTCTATTCTATTCTATTCTATTCTATTCTATTCTATTCTATTCTATTCTACTCTACTCTACTCTATTCTATTATTCTATTCCACTATACTCTACTCTACTCTACTCTACTCTACTCTACTCTACTATACTCTACTCTTTTCTGTTCTGTTCTGTTGTTGATGTGTGACGATTTTATTGATGGTATTACCTAGTATGCTCATGAAATGTCTGCAAGAAAACAACCAAACTCCGACAGCATCAAGGACCATCCAGTTCCTGACTTTGGTCATTCACCAGTGACTCTGGCGCCTTCCATCTGGCACACAGAAGGCTAAAGCAGAAGGCCAGTTGACTTCACTTCTTGGAAGAGATCTTTGCAATTGTGCATTCTTTGTTTTGATGGTCAAATCTAGCCCTCTTGAAACATCCCACGGATACCTGAAGGAAATATTCTACAAAACCTCCAGTAGTTTTACCAGAGTTCCTGCTCCCCGGTTACTAATCAATAAACCGCTTCTGCAGGTTATACTAATAGTTTTCCTTTGCAAATCAATATGTTACTGTTCTCGCGCCCGTTCAGGGGGAATCTATACTGTTATTAGAGACATTTGTTCTGTGCTGAAGTTTCTATATAGCTCTAAATGCAAAAATCTTTATTTGAGCGACAGATAAAATGGCTATAAGACTGTTTTAATAGCAAGGTAAGCTGTCCGTGCTGGGTTTTCTTCTTTGTTTTTCTCATAACGGTGAAGAAGCGAAGATATTCTTCCCAGGCAGCTGCTGGTTTGTCTATAGAGGGAGAATTATCATATAGAAATATTGCACACCGGTGAGTAGAGGCACGTCATGAAATTCAACTGGGCTGGAAAATGGAAGATTTGCTGCAATCATTAGCAGGACCTAACATTAGTTAAAAAAAACAACAACAACAGCACACACATCCAAACTGTATTAACGCTCAGAAAAATTACATGCCCAGAGCTTTTTAGAGATTGCAAGAAATTCCCCTGTCTTAAGTATCTCCGGCTTTCAAAATATCACACCTTAGAGCAGACATGTCAAACACAAGGCCCGGGGGCCGGATCCGGCCAGCGAAGTGGTGTCATTTGGCCCGTGAAGCCATCCTGGAAACAGTGAGGGAACGGCCCCCACTGCCTTGGCCCTGGCCCAGAGACCCTCCTTCTACCAGAGAGCCTCAGATCTGTCCCACTCCTGCCCAGGCCCCCATAGGCACCCTTGATGCAAACGATGTAGAGCTGGCCACGCCCACCCGGCAGGCCATACGCACTCTAGCCACGCCCACCCAGTAGGCCATGCCCACCCAGGCCCCACCCACCCGGCCCCCTTAGGGCAACCGCAATGCTGATGCGGCCCTCAGTGAAATTGAGTTTGACACCCTTGCCTTAGAGCATTATCTAATTATTTTCATCATTAAGCAAAAGGTTTCTCCAATTCAACTGGAAATGGTGGCTAATGTTGCAGGATCCAATCTGAGTCATTCAACGGGATCAAAAGGTTCGTGCTGGAGCCCATCCCCCAAGTTCTCACTCCAGAATGTGTGCACTGAGCTGTTCTATGCATTGTATTGGTGTCCATTACGCAATGTCCATTCTTCTACGTTTCTACATATTTGAGTATCTGAGGGGCTGCCCCAAAGAGGAGGGGGTCACTTTATTCTCCAAAGCACCAGATGGAAGGACAAGAAAGAATGGTTGGAAACTGATCAAGGAGAGAAGCAACCTGGAATTAAGGAGAAACTTCCTGACAGCGAGGACAATCAACCAGTGAAACAGCTTTGCCTTCAGAAATCGTGGGCGCTCTATCACTAGAGATCTTTAAGAAGAGGCTAGACAGTCACTTGTCTGAGATGGTATATAGGTTCTCTGGCTTAAGCGGGAGGCTGGACTAGAAGGCCTCCAAGGTCCCTTCCAGCTTCTATTCAATTCTATTCTGTTCTGTTCTGTTCTGTTCCATTCCATTCCGTCCCGTTCCGTCCCGTCCCGTCCCGTTCCATTCCATTCCATTCCATTCCAATTTCTATTCTATTCTATTCTATTCTATTCTATTCTATTCTATTCTATTCTATTCTATTCTATTCTATTCTATTCTATTCTATTCTATTACATTACATTACATTACATTACATTACATTACATTACATTACATTACATTACATTCTAATTTCTATTCTATTCTATTCTATTCTATTCTATTCTATTCTATTCTATTCTATTCTATTCTATTCTATTCTATTCTATTCTATTCTATTACATTACATTACATTACATTACATTACATTACATTACATTACATTCTAATTTCTATTCTATTCTATTCTATTCTATTCTATTCTATTCTATTCTATTCTATTCTATTCTATTCTATTCTATTCTATTACATCACATCACATCACATTACATTACATTACATTACATTCTAATTTCTATTCTATTCTATTCTATTCTATTCTATTCTATTCTATTCTATTCTATTCTATTCTATTCTATTCTATTCTATTCTATTCTATTACATTACATTACATTACATTACATTACATTACATTACATTACATTCTAATTTCTATTCTATTCTATTCTATTCTATTCTATTCTATTCTATTCTATTCTATTCTATTCTATTCTATTCTATTCTATTCTATTCTATTACATTACATTACATTACATTACATTACATTACATTACATTCTAATTTCTATTCTATTCTATTCTATTCTATTCTATTCTATTCTATTCTATTCTATTCTATTCTATTCTATTCTATTCTATTCTATTACATCACATCACATCACATTACATTACATTACATTACATTCTAATTTCTATTCTATTCTATTCTATTCTATTCTATTCTATTCTATTCTATTCTATTCTATTCTATTCTATTCTATTCTATTCTATTCTATTACATTACATTACATTACATTACATTACATTACATTACATTACATTCTAATTTCATTTCTATTCTATTCTATTCTATTCTATTCTATTCTATTCTATTCTATTCTATTCTATTCTATTCTATTCTATTCTATTCTATTCTATTCTATTCTATTCTATTCTATTCTATTCTATTCTATTCTATTCTATTCTATTCCATTCCATTACATTACATTACATTACATTACATTCTAATTTCTATTCTATTCTATTCTATTCTATTCTATTCTATTCTATTCTATTCTATTCTATTCTATTCTATTCTAGAATAGAATAGAATAGAATAGAATAGAATAGAATAGAATAGAATAATTGAATTTTGACCCAGATGGCCTCTTTGCGTCCTCTTTCAAACCAGCGGTCCTCTCTATATCAAAATCGAGCAGCCCTCCCTCAACAGAGGGGGAAGGATAGGACATCATCTATCTCCAGTCTACCACACAGTCCTTTCAGCAGTTCCAAGAACCCCCACACACCCATTTGCACCACTCAGGTGACTCTTAGGACACAGACAAACCTCCAAGTGACCTCAATGACTCTCTAAAAAGAAGGCAAATGACCAGCCCTCTGCAAGGAGTATAAATCCTTCCATTCCCTCACCATCCAGTCAGAGCCGAAGAAGCTTCTGGGATGAGAAGTGAAACCTCTTCAAAGAAAAGCCAGAAAGTCCAGTTGCCTCCTGAAAAACCACCTTTGGGAGCACCCTGACCTGGATGATGGAGGACCTCCACAGACATTTAGCTAATGGTGACTCTTAAATCTGTTTTCCACCCTAGTCTGCTTCCTGAGGCCCAGCTTCTCCTACTTGTGGCACATAAGAGACAAATGAAGAGGACTTCAATTAACTCTGTTGTAGTCCACAACTTCCAACAGTTCATTTTCACACATACAGTAAAATCGTGGCAGCATCCCCATGAGCACGTGTTTGCACAGAGAAGGACACTTGCCTGGGTTGAATAGAATTTGAATAAGGTCTTCTGGATCAAAATCTTGCCTGTTGGCTTGGTATTTTAGCTTCTGCCAGCAGGGAGCTCTGAGCAAGGAACCCCACAGACTTTAGGTACAATGATTTTTGGAGAAATAAGGATGCTGGGATGAGTAATAGCATGATTATATATATAAATAATAATAATAATAATAATAATAATAATAATAATAATAATAATAATAATAATAATAATAAACAAAGCATAATAGGACAAAAAGGGACGCGATGGCTCAGTGAGTTAGGACGCTGAGCTTGTCGATCGGAAGGTCGGCAGTTTGGCGGGTCGAATCCCGAGTGCCACGTAGCAGAGTGAGCACCTGTTACTCGTCCCAGCTTCTGCCAACCTAGCAGTTCGAAAGCACGTAAAAATGCAAGTAGAAAAATAGGGACCACTACGGTGGGAAGGTAACAGTGTTCCGTGCGCCTTTGGCGTCTAGTCATGCCGGCCACATGACCACGGAGACGTCCTCGGACAAGCGCTGGCTCTTCGGCTTTGAAACGGAGATGAGCACCAGCTCCTAGAGTCCGAAACGACTAGCATGCATGTGCGGGGGAACCTTTACCTTTACCTAATAGGACAAAATGTACCTGTAGTTCAAGGTGATCTATACGCCATTATCACCGCAAAACTCTCTCTGCAGTATCGATGTGGCAAGTCTGTATTATCTTCCTTAGTTTGGCCAGCAAATTGGAGGGTACTTTTTGAGCTATTTAAATGGAATATAAAAATACCGGTGGCATTAAGTCTCAGGGGACACTATCGATTTCAGACAATACGCAGCATTTAAGAAGTTCAAAAGGAGACGTCCTCTCCGTGCAAAATCTAAAGGCACAATCAAATCAAAGGAGCTTTATCAGGCCAGAACTCATACAAGGCAAAAGATGAAGGGGACTTCATTGTTCTACCTTAAAATAGAAAAAGAGAACTTTTAAGGTCACTTTCTTACTCCCGTTCCTAAACCCAGGACAATTCTTTCTTCGTCATGATCAAGCTAGGATCTCCACTGCTTCTTTTGCAACTGGTGGTTGTTAGTGCATATCTATGGAGATACTCAGTCATCCAGGCCATGGTTGCCCTAAAGGTGCCTTTTTTTGCAGGAGGCAACTGGACTTCCTGTTTTTTTCTTTGAAGATGTTTTGCTTCCCATCCCAGAAGCTTCTTCAGCTCTGAATGAATGGTGGGGAAATGGAAGGATTTATACTCCTTGCAGACAGCCGGTCATTTGCATTCTCTTAAAGAGTCGTTGAGGCCACTTGGAGGTTTATCTGTATCCTCTGTGGTGCTTTTTCAACTGGGCTTCCTTGCTTTTCTTTGAAGACATTTCGCTTCTCATCCCAGAAGCTTCTTCAGCTCTGAATGAATGGTGGGGAAATGGAAGGATTTATACTCCTTGCAGACAGCCGGTCATTTGCATTCTCTTAAAGAGTCGTTGAGGCCACTTGGAGGTTTATCTGTATCCTCTGTGGTGCTTTTTCAACTGGGCTTCCTTGCTTTTCTTTGAAGACATTTCGCTTCTCATCCCAGAAGCTTCTTCAGCTCTGAATGAATGGTGGGGAAATGGAAGGATTTATACTCCTTGCAGACAGCCGGTCATTTGCATCCTTTTAGAGAGGCGTTGAGGCCACTGGGAGGTTTGTCTGTGACCTCAGTGTCACCTGAGTAGTGCAAATGAGTGTGGAGAACACAGATAAGCCTCCAAGTTGTTCCAAAGGTGCTTTTTCAAGAGGCAATGGGACTTTCTTGGTTTCTCCTTGAAGACATTTCACTTCTCATCTAAGAAGCTTCTTCAACTCATCCAAGAACTGAAGAAGCTTCTTGGATGAGAATCGAAACATTTTCAAGGAAAAACGAAGAAAGTCCAGTCAGAACTGAAGAAGCATTTTGCATGAGAAGCGAAACATCTTCAAGGACAAACGCAGAAAGCCCTATTGCCTTTTGAAAAAGCACCTTCGGGACAAAATGGTCCACGTATTACACGTTGGAAGCAATAGCAAGAGATGAAACATGGATGGCATTTATTCTTCTTGTTACGATGGTGATTCGGAAGCAGCAAAAATTAAATGGCCCAATTCTCTATAGGATATTGTCAACTAGTTCATTGCATCCAACAGTAATGTGTTAATTTTATTAATGAGCTTCTAATTTTCAGCTGAAAACTATGCTCTTGATTGAAATACATGACAATGTGCCAAATCCTGATTCTTGTAACGTCTCCATTGGGTTTTTTCCCCCCGCTGTTGGAATCACATCACTGCGGAGAATTAAATGAGTTAATGATTCCCAGGTGAAGGAAATAAAAACTCTTTTAATAAATCACATAGTTGCTGGAATACTTGAAAAAGTTGGAACACACAAGAAGACATCACTGAGAAATAGAAATGCGCATTGTGAGCATTTTTAATTTTATGGTTCACATCAGCTCTTTTTATTTATTTATTTGTTTTACCAAATTTGTATGCTGCCTAATCAGATAACTCCTGTCTTGCCAACATGCAAAAGAAAAGGAAAAAAAAAGAATCCATCACAAGCAGTCTCCCAAAATGCAATAACTTCTTCCATCAAGTATCAATTTCACCCCATAAATTTATTAATTTTACCTTCTGTTCTCCAAGCATCTTTGGGAGGCGGGGGAGGCTGTTTTAGTTGGTTTTTTTAAGATGATGGTAAGGAAGGGTGGTAGGGACGCGGTGGCTCAGTGGGTTAGGACGCAGAGCTTGTCAATCAGAAGGTCGGCAGTTTGGCGGGTCGAATCCCGAGTGCCGCGTAACAGAGTGAGCGCCTGTTACTCGTCCCAGCTTCTGCCAACCTAGCAGTTCGAAAGCACGTAAAAATGCAAGTAGAAAAATAGGGACCACTCCGGTGGGAAGGTAACAGCGTTCCGTGCGCCTTTGGCGTCTAGTCATGCCGGCCACATGACCACGGAGACGTCCTCGGACAAGCGCTGGCTCTTCGGCTTTGAAACGGAGATGAGCACCGGCCCCTAGAGTCGGAAACGACTAGCACGCATGTGCGGGGGAACCTTTACCTTTACCTTTAAGGAAGGGTAAATTCTTATCTTACAGGGAGAAACTTTTGAAGGAATAGAAGGAGCCTATTCTGAAGTTTAAGGGATCTGAAAGGACCAAGAAAGCCGAATCTGAAAGGGCAGATTTTTGTCACTAGAGATGCTAAGAAACAAACTGAATATTTTCATTTGAAATGTGTATTTTTACATCTTCGGTTGTTTAAAACAATCAAGAATATGTGTAAATACTTTATGAACATCCTCTGTATGTGTGTGTTTGAGTGTATACACACACAGAGAGAGAGAGAGAGAGAGAGAGAGAGAGAGAGAGAGAGAGAGAGAGAGAGAGAGAGAGAGAGATACTGTAGATAGATATAGATATAGATATAGATATAGATATAGATATAGATATAGATATAGATATAGATATAGATATAGATATAGATATAGATATAGATATAGACATAGACATAGACATAGACATAGACATAGACATAGATATAGATATAAATTCAAACTTAATTGCTGCAAAGAATAGGTTTTGCTCATTTAGCTGAGCACGTTTTCTGGAAGCAGACACAAAGTGGTTCCTGAAAAACCTGGTTTCGTATTTATTTGAAGCATAAATACTGTGTGGCTTTTCCTGTTATTAATAATTCAGAATGGCAAGGAAGCAAGCCATTTGTCTTCATGTAAAACTCACTTGACTTTTTTTTTAAAGGTATTGCTTTGTTGCAAGTTGTACCTGTGAGAATTTCTCCCACTTTTTTTTTTAAAGGCATCTTCTAAAAATCTACTGGCTAACCATCTGGCAGTCACTGCAAAGATAACCAGAAACTTCAAGTCTGTAATAAAAAGAGAGAGGCGAGGCAGTGGAGGTGGAGGGGGGGAGGGAGAAGAGGAGAGGAAAAGAAGATGAGAGAAAGTAGAGGGAAGGGGAGGAGAGGAGAGAAAAAGAGGAGAGAAAGAGGAGGGGAGGAGAGGAGACGAGGGGAGACGAGGGGAGGGGAGAGGAAAAGAGGAGAGAAAGAGGAGGGGAGGAGAGGAGAGGAGAGGAGAGGAGAGGAGAGGAGAGGAGAGGAGAGGAGAGGAGAGGAGAGGAGAGGAGAGGAGAGGAGAGGAGAGAAAAAAGAGGAGAGAAGGAGGAGAGGAGAGGAACAAGGAAAGTCCAGTCAGATCTGAAGAAGCTTCTTGGATGAGAAGTAAAATGTCTTCAAGGAAAAAGAAAGTCCAGTCAGAACAGAAGAAACGTTTACACGAGAATCGGGGTCCACTGATGCTCCCCCTTAAATAGGCACTAGATAAGAGTGCTCAGTGGGTTAAGATGCTGAGCTTGTCGATCAGATAGTCGGCAGTTTGGCGGGTCGAATCCCGAGTGCTGCGTAACAGAGTGAGCGCCTGTTACTTGTCCCAGCTTCTGCCAACCTAGCAGTTCGAAAGCACGCAAAAATGCAAGTAGAAAAATAGGGACTACAACGGTGGGAAGGTAACAACGTTCCATGCGCCTTTGGCGTCTATTCATGCCGGCCACATAACCACGGAGACGTCCTCGGACAAGCGCTGGCTCTTCGGCTTTGAAACAGAGATGAGCACCGGCCCCTAGAGCCGAAAATGACTAGCACGCATGTGCGGGGGAGCCTTTACCTTTACCTTTTTAAGAGTCAATGGAATGCAAGAGGGGCGGGAATGAGACTGTTTGTGGGAATGTAACAATTCTAGGCTGATTCCCCTCTTGACTCCGCCCCAGGCTTTGCCTGTCCTTCTCCTACGTTTTTGCCTTAAACATCGTATAACACGCTAATCGTATATCATGCTAATCAATGGGCAACATGGACCTTTTTTTTTAATTTAAGGCTCCCTAAGAAGAAAAATGGGAAACGGTAAGTTTAGAGGCGGTGCTATAGGAAAGCAAGGAAACATTAAATTCCCACAGAGAGCTGTCCAGCGTATTAGCATTCAAACTGATTTAATTCCTTTCATATCCCTGGGGATCCATCAGCCCAGATTCTAGTGCTTCTGTTCACAAAGCTGCAAAATGAATAGCTGATTGCAGTTATTGCCGTATTTTAACCAACTATGATTCATGGAGGTAGAGTTTTTAGTTGCCTCTATTTCACAAAATACCCCAAATAGCTATTATTTGTGGTGACAAATGGGCCCTTCAGGAACAGTATAGGATTGTATGTGTATTTATAGGTGGGGTAATTTAAAATTCAACCCCGCCATCCTCAGCTGCCATCTTAATAGGTGAATTCATCCAGTTTTGAACAATCGGCCAGTCTGAAAACAATGTGGTAATGCGACACAAAACATTTGCCAAGCAACGTTAATACGCATTTGTGTGAAATGTGTATACATGGAGTCCTCAGTTTACAATCGTTTATTTAATGACCGTTCAAAGTTACAACGGCAATGAAAAAGTGACTTATAAAAAGTGACTTTCACACTTACAATTGTTGCAGCAATAGCACCTAGATTTATATACTGCTCCACGATGCTTTACAGCCCTCTCTAAGTGGTTTACAGAGTCAGCCTCTTGCCCCCAAAAATCTGGCTCCTCATTTTACGGACCTCGGAAGGACGAAAGGCTGAGTCAACCTTTAGTCAGTTAGGATCGAACTTCCTGGCTGTGGGCAGAGTCAGCCTGCAATACTGCTTTCTAACCACTGCACCACCAAGGCTTCCTTCCTTCCTTCTCCTCATTTTCCTTCCTTCCTTCCTTCCTTCCTTCCTTCCTTCCTTCCTTCCTTCCTTCCTTCCTTCCTTCCTTCCTTCCTTCCATTCTCAGAAGGATGGAAGGCTGAGTCAACCTTGAGCCGGTCAGGATTGAACTGTTGGCAGTGGGCAGAGTCAGCCTGCAATACCGCATTCTAACCACCGCACCACCAGGACATGTATTTATCACAGTCGCTGTGTCCCGCATGCAATCCCCTTTTGCGGCAAAATCAACGGTAAACCCAGATCCACTTAACAGCCATGACACTAACTTAACAACTGCAGTGTTCACATGGCAAGAAAGGTCATAAAATGGGTGCAAAACTCACTTAACAACTTGGGGAAATTTTGGGCTCCATAAATGGAGGACTGCCTGTATTCTACCATCTGGAATCAATGGTCTATAATATGCTTTCCTTTTTTTTAACAATGCAGAATATACAGTATTGGCAGCAATAAACAGCAGCTCTGCTCTCCATTCAGGGTCTATTAACAAGGTTAATAGCCACAATCCATTGCAGGCTAGATTCCATTCCTAGTCAGAAAAATGCTGACCGAAGCAGTTTAGCAAATTGTTTTTCGTTTTGTTCAGCCCAGTTCAGGGGTCTGGAAAATAAATTACACTCTTGAATTTAAGAGCGTATAGCAGCAAGCCGTATTAATTGATGGCCTGGGCAAAAAAAAAAAAGAATAAATTATTCTCATAATAAAGCTGATAAAACTAGCGAGCAAATAAAGCAATAGAGGAGACAGCCTTGTTAAAAAAAAAAGAAGGAAGAAAATATTTTTTTCTTTTTTGAGGGCGAGAGCGTAACAGACTCCTTGATTGTTTGACAGCGCAATTAATGATGTGGGGGGAAAAAAACACCACATTAGGAGATTCTTCGAAGCAAAACAAAGAATACATTTGCTTAGCAATTTACTCGGGATTAAGAGTGTAAAGAGTGAATATCTTGAGATAGCTTGTTGTATAGATCTCTATGTTTGCTTATTTGGCAAATGGATTACACGCTTATCTTTTATGATCATCCTTTTACGATGCGATCTACATTAATGCAGTGTGAAGGATCGTGTTCTGGCAAAACATCCTGCTTTCTGCGGACCTTCGGATCCGTTCTGCCCATAATTACTTCTGAATCCAGAATTTCTTCAGTATGACTAGAACCATCTTCTAGGATATGAGAAGATTAACTTTTTTTTAACACAAAGAGAGAGAGAGAGAGAGAGAAACAAATGGGGACCGACTGCCCATTTGGATTTTAATGCGCCCGCTGAAATCTGCAGCCAGCAGCTAGCCATTTTTATTTTTATTTTACTTTAAAATAACAGTCACAGCGTCGCCCAAGTATGCTGAGCGCTTTCTGAATTATTCATTGAGCGGACCCCATTTAAATAATTTATTTATGGATTATTATTTTTCCCCCCGTAAATTCTGAGGATCATCTTTAACGCGCATCATGTCAGGAATATCTCATTTCCTGCCTGTATTCAAAGAATGACTGTTAATATTTCAGAACATTAGAGCATTAAACTGCTAGAGCAAAGGCTTCAAAACAGCAGGCAGGATTTGAATACTCTAATCAACGGGGAAGGCTTCCTTCTCCTTCTAATGGAGGAATCTGTGGGGCTGACGGTGAAGAAGGGAGCAGAGTTTCCAAAAATAATTTATAAAATATGTCTTCCCCCCAATGGGAAAAAATTTAGGGGTGGGGGCTCCTTCAGAAAGAAACACGGTTTTGTCCTCTTCTCATTAAGGAATATTTCCAGGATTATATAACAGATCCCTGATTGTATACCAACAAGGAACGCAGTGGCATCCCCAGGAAGAAAGCATCAAAAAAGTCAACATGGCGGCCCTGATCAAATGGTTGAAGCCTCGGTCCTTGATCCCCCCCCCCAGTCTTCTTTACGGCAACCCCTGAGATACTGGAAGACTGCTATCCTGCCCCCCCCCCTGGTCCTTCTCTTCATTAAACGAGACATACCCAATTCCAGCAACCGTTCTTCGTATATTTTAGCCTCCAGTCCCCTGATCATCTTGGTTGCTCTTCTCTGCACTCTTTCCAGAACATCTTTTTTATATATGATTCCAAAACGTAAGGTTTGGATATGAATAAGAGTTGAAAAAAATGGGAAAAACGGACAAAATAATGGACTTTGCCCGATCATTTATGAACATCGGTTTTCTAGCAGCGGTCTTAAAATGGTTCACGATGACGCAAATGAGAGAAAAGCCGGAGGTAGCTTTAAAATGGAATAGGCAATATTATTAATAAATACAGCATTATTAGTAAATCGGCATCGCTGATCCTCGGCTTGGAATTCAAGCTGTGGAATATGTCAGGCTATGGAACACTACTTTATGATGTGTGTTTTTTAAGGAACCTACAATCAAAGCTTCTTCAAACATAGCAGCAAGGAGCAGCAACATACAATTTACAACACAGAATAACAATGCTTTGCAGTAACCTGGTGTTAAATTGAAGGGAATATTGTCTCGTCTCAAGTTTGCCGTGCAAATTCAGACACCACCAGCTTCCCTGCACATCACTGCCTATCACTCAGCTCACTTGAGGAATTGAGGCAAAAAATAATAATAATAATAAATCTTCCAAGCTTTGCTAGGTAGAAGAGAAAAAAAAAGAATGCTTTTCTTAAAGCGGGAGAGACATTGAAATAGTTGCCATTATATAAAACCAATATGATTTTGCAGTTTTCAGTTTTATCCAAGTTAAGCTTTACATTAATCCATTTCAATGTATTTCTGTCCACCGTAAAAATTAATCCGCCGCTTCTGTCTATGGAGGAGGAGGAGGAGGAAGAAGAGGTGGATTGTGGGATCCTTGATGCTCTCTGAATTTGGTTGTTTTCTTGCAGATGTTTCATTGCCCAACTAGGTAACATCATCAGAGCTAGAAGGGAGTGCAGTTTGCAGGGAGGAGGAGGAGGAGGAGGATCCTTGGTACCCTCTGAATTTGGTGGTTTCCTTGTGGATGTTTCATTATCCAAATTAGGTAAGATCTTCCATTCTCATCAGTGCAACCTCACCTTTGATGTTACCTACTTTGGGTAATGAAAGTCTGCAAGAAAACAGCCAGGCACAGAGAGCACCAAGGACTGCTCAGTATGGCTCATGGGAGCCAAAAGAGAACTCAGCCTAGAATCCCTACGTAGTCATAAGCGGGTAAGTCTCACCCCTGTGTACAGTATTCCATTGACTTTTATCCAGCTCCAAGTCGATGGTAACCCTTAGTTGCATAGACACGGCTGCCAATAAATCACTTTAATTGGACTTCACGGGTGCACCTTTCTCCCCTGACATTGGTATGTCCTGTTTTGGGTCAAATTAAAGTCCTCAGTGACGCTTTCAAATGACGTTGATGGAAAATATCTGGAGCCATCAAAAGGACGTCAGGACACATTCACAGACCTGACCGAGTTTGAACTTCTCTTTCTTTTATTTGCATTGTCATGCAATCCAGTTTTTTTGTTGTTGTTAGCTGAGAAGTCGTGTCCGACCCATCGTGACCCCATGGACAACGTTCCTCCAGGCCTTCCTGTCCTCTACCATCTTCTGGAGTCCATTGAGGCTCACGCCTACTGCTTCAGGGACTCCATCCAGCCACCTCATTCTCTGTCGTCCCCTTCTTCTCTTGCCCTCCACCTTTCCCAGCATTAGGCTCTTCTCCAGTGAGTCCTTCCTTCTCATTAGGTGGCCAAAGGATTTGAGTTTTAGCTTCAGGATCTGGCCTTCTAAAGAGCAGTCAGGGTTGATCTCCTCTAGGACTGACCGGTTTGATCGCCTTGCAGTCCGAGGGACTCGCAGGAGTCTTCTCCAGCACCAGAGTTCAAAGGCCTCAATTCTTTGGCGCTCAGCCTTTCTTAAAATTTCTTAAAATCCAGTTTTACTCATCCATAAAGGTTCTCTTGTCCTTGCTTACAGTTATTTGTTCTTCTTCTTTTCCTTTTTGACGCCTGATCTTGTTTTGCTTTTCACAAGAAGCGCTTCTGTTCAGCTGTTCCCCACCTCGGTTCAAAATAAAATAAAGTTATCTGAGCACTGCACCGTGAAACCGGAAAAGGCTTTGCCATTCTTGACAATTATCATTTGAGCTGCTTCTAGAGGTTTTAAAAAAAGAGATTTTTTTTATGGGTTTGCATTTTGTGATTCAGCTGGCTTGTCCTCAGCGAGCAGAACTTTGTATATATTGGCAATAAAAACAGATATGCTGGCTCAATGGAACTGGTATTTCATGACAATAAGAGGATTTTTATCTTTGTGAAAAATAATGGCAAGAGACTTTTTTTTTTTGAAGAGTTCAGATGCCAGTCCCGGCAGTGCAATGGGAGCTTTAGAAATAGCACTGAGACTTATATACAGCTTCATAGTGCTTTGTAGCCCTCCCTAAGCAGTTTACAGAGTCAGCCTATTGTCTCCCCAACAATCTGGGTCCTCGTTTTACCAACCTTGGAAGGATGGAAGGCTGAGCCAGTCAGGATTGAACTGCTGGTAGTGGGCAGAATTAGCCTGCAATACTGCATTCTAATCACTACGTCACCAGAGCTCTTGAGATATAGATAGATAGATAGATAGATAGATAGATAGATAGATAGATAGATAGATAGATAGATAGATAGACAGACAGACAGAAAGACAGATGATAGATAGATAGATAGATAGATAGATAGATAGATAGATAGAGATAGATAGACAGACAGACAGACAGACAGACAGAAAGACAGATGATAGATAGATAGATAGATAGATAGATAGATAGATAGATAGATAGATAGATAGATAGATAGACAGACAGAGAGACAGACGGTAGATAATGATAGATAGATAGACAGATGGTAGATGATGATAGATAGATAGATAGATAGATAGATAGATAGATAGATAGATAGATAGATAGATAGATAGATAGATAGACAGACAGACAGACAAACAGACAGGAATAGAATAGAATAGAGTAGAATAGAGTAGAATAGAATAGAATAGAATAGAATAGAATAGAATAGAATAGAATAGAATAGAATAGAATAGAATAGAATAGAATAGAATAGAATAGAATAGAATAGAATAATAATTTTATTGTTACTTTATGTACACTAATCGGCATACATTAAAATGAAATTTTGTTGCATTCAGCTCTCAAAGGGTCACCACCTCCGATATACACTACATAAATATGATAAAAATAAATAAATACAGAATTTTGCAAATACCCATATTTATTACATGGCACAGAGAAACAAGAGATAAAAAGAGAGCGAGAGAGATAATATAGACAGATAGTCTGTGTCCTCAGGGTCACCTGAGTGGTGCAAATGGGTGTGGAGTCTTCTTGGAACTGTCGAAAGGACTGCGTTGTAGCATGCAGCATGAATGCAAATGACCAGCTGTCCGCAAGGAGTATAAATCTTTCCATTCCCCACCATCTAGTCAAAGCCGAAGAAGCTTCTGGGATGAGAAGCGAAACGTCTTCAAAGAAAAGCAAGAAAATCCAGTTGCCTCCTGGGGAAAAAAAAACCCACCTTTGGGGCAACCACGACCTGGATGACCGAGAATCTCCAGAGACATTGTTTCTCAACCTTACCAACTTGAAACATGGCTGGGCTGGGGAATTCTGGGCGTGGTGGTCCAGATATCTCATAAAGTTGCTAAGGTTGAGGAACGCTGGTACAATGCATCTCGACTACCTCAGTCCTTCTCCAAACATGCCCCCACAATTCCTCTATTGCTTTTTATCTTCTGGAACCTTCTGGGCTGGCATGAAAGATGGCAGAGGTGCCCACACCTAGAGTGGGACGGGTGGACCACGGGAACCTAACTGGCGCAAACAGAAGTGCCTTCCATTTTTCACAAGCCGCTAGCCACCGCGCTGCGCGACCCACTCTCCTAAAAAAAAAAAAAAGGTTTAAATTCAAAATATATCTTTAAAGGAAAAAAAAAGAAAAGAAAAGGCCAGCAAGTTTAGAAGCTGGGTCTGCCGCTTTGCTGCTACGGCTTTTTTTTTTTTTTGGCTTTTTTTCCTTCACACTTTTTCCCGGCTTGGCGCTTTTCCCTGGCAAGTTGCCATTTCTTCCCCATTGCACTCCAAATAGCCCCAAGTACATTTTATTGGATCCCCGTCATTGACTGGCAGGTTGCTGATAAAACTCACACCGCTGTTTGCCATCTGGTTAGCAATCCAGGGATGGTGGAATACTTTGGGGATCCTGGGATTTTTGTTTTCGTTCTGGCCATTAAGCACCACTTTTTATAGCCTCGAGAGGCTTTGGCTTTCGCGGCTATTCTTTTATTTTTGTTTTTTTAAAAAAAAGAAATCAAGTATCTTTAGGCAGCCGCCGCGCCAGCTCCCGTGAAATAGACAGCCTGCTTTTCTTCTGCAGACTTTAAGGGGACAATTTGTAATGTCCCCGCCTCCTGTAAAAGGGGCTGAAGACATACAGGCAAGTCCTTGACTTACAACGTGTTCTTTAGTGACCGTTCAATGTTACAACGGTACTGAAAAAAGCGACTTAGGATCGTTTTTCGCACTTATGACCGTTGTAGCGTCCCCACGGTCACATGATTTACATTTGGATGCTTGACAACTGCTTCACATTTATGACTGTTGCAGTGTCCTGGGCGGGTCACGTGATCCCCTTTTGCAACCTTTTTGACAAGCCAAGACAATGGGGAACTGGATATATATCAAATCTATCTATCTATCTATCTATCTATCTATCTATCTATCTATCTATCTATCTATCTATCTATCTATCTATCTATCTATATCTCTATCTCTATCTCTATCTCTGTCTATCTATCTATCTATCTATCTCTATCTCTATATCTATCTATCTATCTATCTCTATCTCTATCTCTATCTATCTATCTATCATCTCTCTCTCTAACTTATCTATCTATCTATCTATCTATCTATCTATCTATCTATCTCTATGTATCTATCTATCTATCTCTATCTCTATCTCTATCTATCTATCTATCTATCTATGTATCTATCTATCTATCTCTATCTCTATATCTATCTATCTATCTATCTATCTAATCTCTATCTCTATCTCTGTCTATCTATCTATCTATCTATCTATCTATCTATCTATCTATCTCTATCTCTATATCTATCTATCTATCTATCTCTATCTATCTCTATCTCTATCTCTATCTATCTATCATCTCTCTCTCTAACTTATCTATCTATCTATCTATCTATCTATCTATCTCTATGTATCTATCTATCTATCTCTATCTCTATCTCTATCTATCTATCTATCTATCTATCTATCTATCTCTATCTCTATCTCTATCTCTGTCTATCTATCTATCTATCTATCTATCTATCTATCTATCTATCTATCTATCTATCTCTATCTCTATCTCTATCTATCTATCATCTCTCTCTCTAACTTATCTATCTATCTATCTATCTATCTATCTATCTATCTATCTATCTATCTATCTATCTATCTATCTATCTATCTATCTCTATCTCTATCTATCTTTCTATCTCTCTATCTCTCTATCTCTCTATCTCTCTATCTCTCTATCTATCTATCTATCTATCTATCTATCTATCTATCTATCTATCTATCTATCTATCTCTATCTGTATCTATCTATCTATCTCTATCTATCTATCTATTTATCTATCTATATCTATATCTATAATTGATTTTTTTAACATAATCACCTTAATATTAGGTAAACAGCGTGTTGTCTCCGTTTACATTTAAAAAAACAATCAATAACAATTAGTTTCTATAATTCTATAGTGCACCTAGTAGCTTTGCTTGACTTTCTCTTCTTCCAGTAATATTCTCTTTTGCCAACCTTGAATTCATACACCTTATTATTTTGATAGATAACCATTAAATATAGACTTTTTTCTAATATTTCTGCAAATAATAACCACATCAATATAAAGCTTCTTTTCTAACTGATCATCTCGATTGCCTCATCATGGAACCTGTTTGCAAAATTCTTATTTAAATTTGTGTCCCCCGCCACGTTCAAAACATCCTTAGCAGCTGAGGTTTTCTCAGAGTTAATTACAGTTCAGTATTTAAGTCTTTTTCCTCATACAGGCCATCCCAAGACTTCGACATTTCTCATGTCTTGGGAAAGCTGGATTCACGCAACAACCGTGTTGCTCATTTAAAAACTGCAGTGATTCGCTTCACAAACGTGGCGAGAAAAGTCATAAAATGGAGCAAACTCACTTAACATAAATTTTGGGCTGAGTTGTGGTCGTATGTTGGGTGAAATCAAAAGAGCAGAGAAATAGAAAAACTTGGAGAAATCAAGAGATTTCCAGAAGTAGTTAACAAGTAGGATTGTTTGGGGAAAATGTCCAAGGCAGCACAACTACTGTATAAAAATTATCTCACTCACCACCTACATTAAGTAGGATGGTAGAGGATCCATCAGATATGAAAAACAGGACTTTCAAATTATTTGCAGAAACGTAGAGGGTTGAAACCAACTCCTTAACCTATCCTGGGATGCACACTTTTTCCTGCTGCCATTTCTGAATCGTCTTAGACTGTATTGTAGCTCTCTAACACGGAGTACAAGAATCTTTTAACTGAACACCGTGTCATTTTGCAGTGTTTGACACATTGTTTCCTCACCCTGTTTCTGGATGGCAGCTCCAGCTGAATCTTAAACAACTGTTGGCCCCCAAAATTCTGCTCCGAGTGCACAATTCCCCATCGCAGCCTATATTCACCCAATGCATACATTCAATTTGGCAACTACTAAGATTGTTGGACGAGCAGGCACAAAAACAGCCAGGGAAGTGATTGAAGCCTGGGAAACGGTCCCTCTCCTCAGTCAATAGCGGTGCTGATTTACTTCCAGCCTCACAAGTGCTTAGAAGGCGAAGGCTGGGCAGCACAAGGAAACAATAGCCAACAACTTAATAGCCAGCCATCAACACCCCAATCAAAATCTAAAAGGCCACAGGTGCCATATAAACCCCACACTCTCTCCTAGGGAGAAGTTCCCTGAGGAAGAAAAAACCTTTGGTCCCAGGGATTGACCCAGATGGTATCCCGCAAAGTTATCTCCCCCTATTCTTTTGTGCGTACATATTCATAATAAAACAAATCCATACAGTAGTTAAAATGTGTTGTAAAATGAAAAGTACTTAATGTGAAAAGCCAAGAAAATATTACATTACATCAAATAATGTTGATTTGTTTGCCGTTGATGTCGACTAATCACATTTTATAGCCAAGAAAATAATGAAAATGAATTACTTCCTTTTTATGTAGTAATAGCTGCTATTAGCAAAAAAAAACCAGCAAAGATTACTGAACAATTTGGGCAATAATTTGTAGAAGATTTAATTCAATCTTCACTGTTGCAGTCTCCTAGCTGCAGAGTTTAGCTCCATAATGCTATTAGCTTTAGAGAGAAAATAGAAGGGACCACAGTTTTTAATACCTGGGTTTTTAATACTTGTTGCACCATGGGAGAAAAGTGATCCATAAAGAAATAATCTCTTTAATACAACACAAACACACCTCATTAATTGGTCAATGGAAAATAAGTGAATTCTTATTCTTAATTTGCACACTGCATCAAAACTTTTTTCTTTTAACGACCCTGTAATCCTTTGCATGGAGGTGGAGTTGGGGTAACTGAATGGAGCTCAAGCATTTACTAGCCTTCTTGATGCCTACACAGAGTTCACAGCAGACAATTACTCATAGGATCAAACTCACAACCTTGTGGCTGTGAGATGAAAGTTCCACCTCTAGGTCACTACACCACACATGCTCTGAATCTAAATATACATCCATATATTTGTGTGTACCTATCCATTGCCATAACATAGATGCACAAACGCGCACACACAAAGGCATGCATACCCATACTGGACCCACCTCCCATAAGATATAAGTTTATTTAATGCCTTCATAACCCATCTTTGATCTCTCGAGGCAATAATTATCCCTCTTTTATCTTTTATTTCTCAAGGCAATAATCCCTGCATCAATTTATTTGATATTTGGTAGGATTTATCTGTACAGAAAGACAATCGTTCTTGCGAAGGTCATCTGATTGCAAAACACCATTGCTAGTTGTTGATTCTGCAACAGTCCCTGGTAAGCATCAACATTGTGGTTTCTGAACTGACTACGGTATCAGCTTTGGGCCCATCTTGAGTCAGAATGGTTCCCATAGTAGGTTGAAGGATCAATCCATCAGTTCAATTCTGATCAAAGATTTAAAAAACTGTCCTACATTATTTGTAAAGGTAAGTGGAATTTTCCTCCAATGGGATTTCCCATGTATTTTACCAGGAAACACAGATAGGGCAGCCTAGAAAAGTCAGTGCCCTCCTAACCATACCCAAGCACTCCGAGTTTGTTGGCGATGTCCATTTTGCTCTATGAGATCATGGTGACCTAACCCTAACCCTAAGTGGAATATTCCTCCAATGGGATTTTCCCATGTATTTTACCAGGAAACATAGATAGGGCAGGCCAGAAAAGTAAGCGCCCTCCTAACCATACCCAAACACTCCAAATTTGTTGGCGATGTCCATTTTGCTTTCCGAGTTCATTGTGATGTAACCCTAAGGGTTTCCTGCCTGAGCAGGGGGTTGGGCTAGATGACCTCCAAGGTCCCTTCCAACTTTATATTATTATTATTATTATTATTATTATTATTATTATTATTATTATTATTATTATTATTATGTCCCACACCGATTCCCTAACTGTTTTGCTCAACATTAAATGTATCCAGAGTGTTCCAAGTTTCCTTCCCCCTGTTCCAACAGAGAGACATTAAAAATGGCCTCTCCTAAAAAAAACAGAAAACAAAAACTACATGGTGATTTAAGAAGAACGGAAAGAGCAAGTAATGTTTGAATATATTAGATCTGTTCTACAGAATTCCAGCTGTGTGCAATAACCAAAATTCAATAGATCTAAGGCACCAGTGTGCTATTTTTATCCTGACATTAATGGCTGATGGGGGGGAAATATTATTGAGCGCTCTGTGGATTTCATATTTAATTAATTTAAAATTTATATTTAATTATTTGAAAGTCCTCTGAAAATAGCTATGTTTTCTTTCTCTTTTTTCTTTTAAAAAAGTGGGATTGTTGTTTCCAGCTAGCTCAGTGAATGATATGAAATCTGTTCCACAATTTTATCGTGCAAGTCCCTTTGGCTTAATGAAAAAGTGAATAACATACTTAGCGGGCCAGAAGTCAATTAATGAATGGCAAAGAATTTTATTCTCTGGGATTTGCAACTGGTCTTTTTTTGAAATCAATGGTATAAGAACGGAGAGAAATGAATCTGTTTTAAAAACAAAAAGACGAGTTCTAGATAAACTGGCGCGCCAAGGGTTCCCCGCATTTCTTCCAAAGCTAAGTTAGGAAAGATGGCTTTAAGGCAACAGAACAGAACTGAGCTTTTCAAGGGGTACAACTTCAAGAGATGTGGACTCCCAATTCCCAGAATTCCTCAGAAATCCACGCATCTTAAAAGTTGCCCATCTGGGAAAACACTGCTGCAAATCTATGGGATCCTAATACGATTTGCATATTATAAAAAAAAAGTGGTGGTAAAAATTATCAGTATGTTTTTATTTGCAGCTGCCCAGCTTTGACGGAGACAAACCGTATAAGGCAGTCCTCGGCTTACAACGGTAGTGAAAAAAAGTGACTTACGGCCATTTTTCACACTTACAACCTTTGCAGCATCCCCAGGGTCACCTGATCAAAATTCAGCCAGCTTGGCAACTGACTCTTATTTATGACGGTTGCAGCATCCCAGGGTGATCCCCTTTTGCGACCTTCTGACAAGCAAAGTGAATGGGGGAGGTGGTTTCACTTAGCAACCGTGTTCCTAACTTTTAACAGCTGCAACGATTCACTTAAGAACGGTGGTGAGAAAAGTCGTAAAATGTAAAACCCCGCTTAACAAATATCTTGCTTAGCAACGTAAATTTTTGACTCGATTGGATTAAAGTGGATTAAATTTTGGACTATCTGGATTGTCTGAAAAAAAGCCAAATTGTTTGTTTTTCTGCCTTTAAGTAGATTTTCTGCAGATGCGCTCCTTTCAAATATTGGCACCCAATGCATGAAAGCTGAAATTGTTTTGACATTTTGTAAAAAGGCATCTGACACAATAAGACAGGAGCATAAGAATGATTAAAGAAGGCAGGCTAAGACGTTTTCGATACCCGAGAAGATCAAAAATAAAAAACAAAGTAAAACATAAAAAAAACAATGCTAAAGAAGCTAAATCATAAATATTTTATTTTAGGAAGACTATTACGATTCTAGGGAATGTGGTCAGTGAGAATAGCAGGCGTATATATTTTCAAATGCAGCATTTAGGTTTTAGGCTAACCATAAAAAAAGGTGAAAACAAGCTACAGGGTTGAAAAAGAAGCTGTTAGAACATAGAATAACAGATTTGGAAGAGACCTCAGAGGATTATAGTCCAAAACGCTGCTTGAGGAGGAGACTGTATCATTTCAGACATTCCATTCCATTCCATTCCATTCCATTCCATTCCATTCCATTCCATTCCATTCCATTCCATTCCATTCCATTCTATTCTATTCTATTCTATTCTATTCTATTCTATTCTATTCTATTCTATTCTATTCTATTCTATTCTATTCTATTCTTTCTCTATCTTATCCTATCCTATCCTATCCTATCCCATCCCACTCTATTCTGTTCTGTTCTGTTCTATTCTATTCTATTCTATTCTATTCTATTCTATTCTATTCTATTCTATTCTATTCTATTCTATTCTATTCTATTCTATTCTATTCCATTCCATTCCATTCCATTCCATTCCATTCCATTCCATTCCATTCTATTCTATTCTATTCTATTCTATTCTATTCTATTCTATTCTATTCTATTCTATTCTATTCTATTCTATTCTATTCTATTCTTTCTCTATCTTATCCTATCCTATCCTATCCTATCCTATCCCATCCCACTCTATTCTATTCTATTCTATTCTATTCTATTCTATTCTATTCTATTCTATTCTATTCTATTCTATTCTATTCTATTCTATTCTATTCTATTCTATTCTATTCCATTCCATTCCATTCCATTCCATTCCATTCCATTCCATTCCATTCCATTCTATTCTATTCTATTCTATTCTATTCTATTCTATTCTATTCTATTCTATTCTATTCTATCTTTCTCTATCTTCTCCTATCCTATCCTATCCTATCCCATCCCACTCCATTCTATATTCCATTCCATTCCATTCCATTCCATTCCATTCCATTCCATTCTATTCTATTCTATTCTATTCTATTCTATTCTATTCTATTCTATTCTATTCTATTCTATTCTATTCTATTCTATTCTATTCTATTCTATTCTATTCTATTCTATTCTATTCTATTCTATTCTATTCTATTCTATTCTATTCTATTCTTATTCCCATTCCATTCTTCCTTAGATTTGTTTTATTGTTGTGTAGGGTTCCTCCTAAAACGTATAAGCGATTGCTGGAGGCACACCTGCTGGGCGTGATCTCACTCTCTCCTCCCAATCTCTATGGAAGCAATGGCTGATTTCGTGGGAATGGAAGGTGAAAAGAGTTAAAAACCCTTCCGGGTCCCAGCTCTGCAAGGCAGGACTTTCCCTTGGCCGGAAAATGGAAGGCCAAGCCATCCTTTCTCCCTGATGACCGCTGTCATCCTTGGTTCAGATTAGCTGTTGCCCCCAATTTGTCCCACTGCCAAGGCAGCCTGAAATGAGGCCGTCTTTCTCTACCTTTTTCATCAGCCATCCGTCTGAATTAGGTGACGGCCTCTCGGGTCATACCGGCTAAACAAAGGCTGTCATGCTTGAGAGCTGATTCCTTTCACCTCCCTCTTCTCCCCGTTCGATGGCCTAAATAAGGACAGCGTCGATCTGCATCGATGGGGATGCCTAACTCAGCCACGTGGAAATGCTCACTCCTGCATGGATGCCCACAAAAGGAAATTGAGGGGAATCCTCGAGGTCAAACAAGAAGAAATACCTTTCCTCCCACACACACACACACTTTCTTAGAGTAATCCTTTAGCCGTAGGGAATTTATTGCTCTTTTCAAACTAATGGAACATTGGAAAGAAATTGGGTAAAGAGGTCAAAGATTTGGTCTCTCCATCCCTCCGTTCGTCCGAGGAGGGTTCTTCAGCAACTGGGCAGGCATCTGGTATGGTGGGAGAAATTTAAAAGAGGTTTAACAACCTGAGTTGGTTATCGGGACCAAGCTGAGCTCAGCCTTGGGGAACCTCTCTCTGTGCTTTGGGCTGTGTGTGGTATTTATATGGTGGCTGTTGTGTGTGGCTTTTTAGTTGCTGATTGGGTTTTGATGGCTGGCTATTAAGTCCTTGTGTCCTGGTTCCAACAGATGAAACTCTTCAAAAGAACTTTGAGGCGTTGTTTACTTTAAAGGATCTTTTATTCGAGTAGCATAACATCGGCACTTACATAATCGAAGCCAAAAACTGAATTCCCCACTTACATAATTGAATTCCCCTCCCCTGGGCATCTGGTCTGAAAGCACAATTCCCTCCTCCAATTAACAGTCATAAATCACATTCCCCAATTAGCGTGAAGGGCAGGCTTCCTCTCCAGCTCTCCAGCCCGCCAATTCTTTATCAGCTCTGGGCTCAGTAACCTTCATTCTCATGCTAAGTTTAGTGTTGTTATGTCTAGCTGGACTCTCATTCACATCCCCCCTCCCAACATTATCTAACTCTAAAAGCGAACGAGAAAAAGATGGCTACATTTCCATCTGCTGTCAATGCAAAAAACCCCGATGACCAGTAAAAATGCAACTAGGAAACGAACACATTGCTCCCAGCATTGTCTCCATCTGTCTGCTGTGCTAAATAGCCAGCTTCTGGTGGAGCCCATCAAGAAGGGCGAGGCTTCCTCCTTATGGGTAATCTGGCTGACCTTCTCTGCTCCTGCCTTTTCTCTGCCCCGGGTGTTCTTGGATCAGGTGCAGAAGACTGTTCCTCTTCCTCATCGCTGACCTGCTGCAGCTGCGTGCTTTCCCTATCTGAAGCCTCAGGGCTGTCCTGCTGCAGCTGTGCTTTGGCCAAATCCCTCTAAAATGGCTGCTCAGAGCCATTGACCAACTCCTCCCCTGATGTACCTGGAACTGGCTCATCCTCCTCCAAACTAACATCTGGAGAGCTATCTGGGGAAGCATCTGGGGAGTCATCACAGGCACCAGGATAAAAACCAGATGACCATGAGTGATAGTCCCACTTTAGGCATGAAGCCAACTGGGTGGCCGTGGGCAAGTCACTCTGATTCATTTTGGACATGTCTTGGAGTGTAATAAAGATATTATTACTAAATGTTGGCTTAAGATAGGCCTTGGTTCTTTTCACAACATTTCCACTGGAAAAGTTCATGCTTCAAAAGTTTTACTTACAGGCAGCAGCACTTCTTGATGTTTTTCAGCCCATCACACACACACACAATCAATCTAGCTCAAGCCAAGTCAATACCTGGATAACATTAAATCTACTGCCTCCAAAAATCTATATAAGGATGTCCAGACACTTTCGTACATTTCTTTCTTATGACCCATTTCTCCCTTAATGGAAGTGGGTCCAACAAAAAGCAACGAACGAACTAAGTAAGTCTTGTCCATTCGTCTCCACATTTTGAACTTATCGGCCTGTCAGAGCTTTCAACTTTGATTTATACATGTCCTTTGGCCTATTAATTTGTGTTTATGAAAGTATTTGGATGAAATAGATGGAATGGCTGTGGATGTTAAATGACCTTTTAAAATCAGGTTGATACTGAAAACTGTTTATGCCGTGGGTGCTGGTGGTTTATTATTCCATCTTCCAACTTTTTATGCAAAGGCCCACCGCTGTTGTATACCACGTCAAAGTGGTTTTATTACTCTTTTTTTTCTCCTCGAATTTATTTATTAGAAATTAATGAACTCGCCTGTAGGTTTTTGTCCCATTCCTCTGAAAATTAAATTTCAGCCCTACTCCATTTGGATTTGTTTTGATTCAGACCTTTGCATTCCAGAGATGTCAATGGATCATGACTATGCATCTTTCCGGCTCCCAAAGTCTGATCAAAATGGGGGGAAAAAACTGTAGTAGAAGGAGAGGCAGAGACTGGAGTTGGAATAAAGAGAGTAATCAGCCTAGAGTCATTACATTGTCACAAACGATCCAAGTCCAGCCTCTCTTGAATTTGACTGACTCTTATCTAGCGCCAATTTAGTTGTGGGTGTAGCAATGGCAGGATTCAAATCCCTGAACAACTGGTTTTTTGTGTGGATGCAGGCCTGGGCCTCTGAGGCCTAGAACAGACTTCTGGAAGTGGCATCCCCGCACTTCCAGCGGGCCTTCTCCAGGCCTCCCAGGTCTAGAACTGACTTCCGGAAGAGGTGTGCATTCAGACGGTTCTCCCAGCTTTGATTCTACGCATGGTGAAAACCCATCTAGCCTAATCTAAGAGTTTATTCCTCAAATATAATTTCTAAATAATCTTCTTACCTCTAATAGATCTACCAGCTTGTAAGCTAAGCTTGTAAGCCACCCTGAGTCTTCGGAGAAGGGCGGGATATAAATGGAATTAAAATAAAATAAATAATAAATAAAATAAATCAAATTATCAAATTAAGAGGGGTATTTACCTTTAATAACCTGTCATGAGTGGTTTTTAGAACTGTTTTAAGGGGGGGAGGTACAAAGTTGTTTCATTCCATTCTTGACTCTGCCTTTATGTTGAAGGAACACACCAAACTTGTTTGATTGCCCTGACTCACATCATGAGCTCTTAATCCCATGCCGAATTAAATATCCTAATAACGGATCAGTTTTATTTAAAATGATTACCTTCAGGTTCAGAGGATTCCATCTCCACAAGCCTGGCCAAATTTTGACATCTTAAATACGCCGCAGTCTGATTGGCCTGCTTACCTAATGGGCTAATCAAGATTACCTACAGGTATGCAATGTGTTTTAGGGACTGTTTGTTGACTGCAATCAAGATTCTTGCAGGGGGAAAAAAGAACTCTATTTAGCATTTGCTTCTCCCAGTTTTTCAGCTGTCTACAGTGAATAAACATGGGTCTCTATAGCCTCAGTTCTCTGTTTTTTTCTACAAGATCTGCTTTCTTTCCTACATCAGATTTTCAAGTGCGTTAGAGATTTGGGGCCATAATTCCCTCCATCAAAGGTCTTTAGTTTAATTGTTCTGGAAGCCATTAACTGAGACATTCCAACACCTGTCTCTGTCTCTCTCTCTCTGGCCCAATCCAGGTGATAATTTCGTAATAATTTATTGAGATTCCTACCAGCACAGGAACTGTGAACATTACTGTAATCGTCTTCATGTAAATTCACCTCATTAGCACTCAGATGGTTTTCATGATATCCTGAAATTGCTTCTTTTGTTTGAAAAAGCAAAAAAAAAAAAAAAAGCAAAAACGAAAAAAAACCCAAGCTAAACAATTTTCCTTGTAATGTCTGATGGGAAATAGTTTCAGATTTCCTTGGTTGCATTGTCTCACTATTTTATGCAAATGGAATATAAACAGAGTCAACGCGAAAACTGGAAAATTTCCTTGCGATGAGTCAATGTAGTAGCTTATTCACTCTTGTTCCCAAGTCCAATTCAAGGTGATGATATTGCCCTATAAGCCTTACACGGACCACCTATTCCATCTGCCCGTGCCATCTGCCCGTGCCATCAGATCCAACCCAATGGGTATGTTGCAAGATCGATTGACAAGGGAGTGACTTTTAGTAGATCCTGGACAGTGCGGCCTTTTCTGCTGTGGCCCCCACTCTGAAATCTTCTCCCACCAGAGATGAGACAGGCAAACTCATGAGGTGATGCCATTACTACTCACATGCCTTTGTCTATTATTTTCTTGTCCTGTTTTGGTTCTGCCTTATACTGCTTTTTTAATTCATTGTTGTGTAATGCTTTTATTTCCAAAGTTTATCTATGGCTTCCCATACACAAGAATCCGATGTGTGAGATCAATCAGAATCGAGCTGGAAAGGGACCCTGGAGGTCTTCTAGTCCAACCCCCTGCTCAAGCAGGAGAGCCTACACCATTTCAGACAAGTGGCTGTCCAGTCTCTTCTTAAAAACCTCCAGTGATGGAGTGCCCACGATTTCTGGTGGCAAGCTGTTCCACTGGTTAATTGTTCTCACTGTTAGGAAGTTTCTCCTTAGTTCCAGGTTGCTTCTCTCCTTGACTAGTTTCCATCCGTTGTTTCTTGACTTGGCTTCTGGTGCTTTGGAAAATAAATTTGATTTTGGGTTTTGCTGATTGGATAGGTTGGTTGTTATAGAAATGGACAGTTTATATTATTACGTAAAAGTAAAAAGTTGAAGTTTGATGCTATTAGCACCAAAGGGAATCGGAAATCGGTGGGTTTTTTTTTCCTTTTTCCCTTCTACCCTAGGATTTTCTCTCTTCCCCCTATTTTACCTTCTTCATCTTTTCGTATTTTATGCTTTGTTAAAATTAATCCAGTTTGGAATGGCCAACCTCGTATCCCTATGCCCAGTGAAAATAAAAGCAGGAGATTGTTCCTGCAGCTATTATAAATGGTAGGTCAAATACAAATTTTTCTTGTGCTTTTGTGGTGATAGGAGAACACACAGACGGCAAACCTCTGGAAATCCTAGAGTGAGCAGAGGACCATAGATAGACAGACAGACAGACAGTTATCAGGAAGTTATTGCTGGAGATGTCAACATAATTACAGCAGGGAAACCTACTCTAACACCAAGCACGCTTCTGATTTATTCATATGGTTTATTTATTGATGGGGCACATTTGTGCCCTTTTGCTTACTGATCGTTATGCAGAGAGCTTTCTTGGTTGAAAGCAACGTGCTTCATTATTCATTCCTGAACTAAGCCAACAAAACCGACATTGTTTGGTCAAAAGCTATCACCTTCTCTGGCTTTTGGGGGGGGGGTTTGTTGTTTTTTTTTGGAGCTAAGGAGGTTCAATCCTGGTTAGTAGTTGGAAGGAATTTCAGGGTTGTGGTTTAGATGAAGGAGTCAAAAATACTTCCTAGATGAGATGATAACAAGCCATCTTTTGGGGGTGACCATTAGGGTGCAAATTGACTGTTCCTGCCAGTTAAAATTTAGGGATGACCACATCTGTGCTATAAAAATCTAGATAACCAAAAAAAATAGGAAGGAAATAATTAAGATCTTTTAATGTACTTTGCTTTTTAACACATAGTTTACATTTTCAGCCTATATAGGGTGTCTCTGGATTGACCCACTGAGAAGTCTCACCTTCATAAATGCATGCTTTAAAAAAAATTACATTTTTAACTGCAAGTTGAAATATTCAGAGCTCCTTGGAAAATTATGTATTAAAGCTGCATCAGAGTGAAGTTTTAAACTGCTTTTCATTATTTCCCTTATCTTCACAGCAGGCAGAGGGGAAAGAAATACCATATCCTGCCACAAATGATTTAAATAATATCATTTTGTAATTATTAAGATACTAGGTCATTGAGAGAAGACAATTGGGTTGATCTTGATAAAATAAATAAACCAATTAACAGTGGAAATGTTTTGCACAGCAGGGAACAGGTAGAAATTAATTCTGAGCAAAAAAAATAAATCTCAGACAATAATGATCAGAGAATATCTGCAATAATGAAAACCTTGGGCCCTTCTTATGAAAAAAGGACTTTTCTGGTGAAGAATTGAAGCTTCTACCTTAGCAGGAAAATCCTATTGAAATTGGGCGGAATGTGTAAAACCACAGGTGCAAATTTTAGGAAAAGATTCTGTGTAGGTGTGCATGTGTCTCCTTTCCGTTGCGATATTTCCCCTGCTGGCATAGCACAGGTAAGCCTCAACGCACAACAGTTCATTTAGCGACTGTCCAAAGTTACGACGGCACTGAAAAATGATTCGGGACTGTTTTTCACACTTACCGACCGTTGCAGCGTCCTCAGGGTCACGTGATCGAAATTCGGGCACTTGGCAACTGATTCACCTTTATGACGGGCTGCAGTGTCCCGGAGGAGGAGAATGTCATGTGATCCCCTTTTGCGAACTTCTGACAAGCAGAGTCAATGAGGAAGCAGGGTTCCCTGGACAACAGTGTTGCTAACTTAAGAACTGCGGTGATTCACTTAACAACCATGGCAGTAAAGGTCATAAAATGGGGCAAAACTCACTTCACAGCTGTCTTGCTTAGCAGGGGCAATTTTGGGCTCAGTTGTGGTTGTATAGTTGAAAACTACCTGTCTTCTAAAATCTTGATGCAATGGCTTGGGCTCAATTGCGGTGCTAAGTGGCAATCATATGTATTGATTTCCCAATTTGAGGCATCCTCAGGAGCAAAGGGCCTTGGGGTTCTATGGATGCTTCTTCCCATGATCCCCGTGTCCACCTCTTTCATTTTGGAGCTCTACCACAACCTCGACGATGAATTCCAGTTGGGATTTTTCCTGATGTTACCTAGTTGGATAATGAAACATCTTGTTGTGACTCCTTGCCAGCCAGTGGATCTGGCAGCTGAGTCTGAGGAATCAGAGGAGGAGGAGGAGGGGCCTGGAATGACATCAGAGTCAGAGGAAGGCTCTGAGGAGCTTCAAGATGTACAGTCTGAGGAGGAGCCTGGCCCCTCTATTCGCCCTCAGGCTGAGACACAGCTGTGCTGGGAGTCTGAGTTGGAGAGTGACGAAACACAGCTGGGAAATATCCAGGATGCACAAAAACGCCAGCAAGAAAAGCGAGTAGGACAGAGGATTGCAATGGGGCGGCTCCAAAGGCAAAGGAGAAGGCATTAGGAAAGCCACACCTTGGCTGCATAATAAAAGGGGAGGTGTGGGAGGTGCTGGTTGCCGAAAGCAACCGTTCATGTTGTGGATCAAGTTTCTGTGAACTGTGTTTGTTTGCCTTGGATATTGACTCAGGTCTGTGAATAATAAAAGGGTTTGGTTTTTCTTGCGGTTCCTGCCTGCTTGATTGGAACAGGAATTTCTCCATGTGAGCATAACCAGGACTCACGTAGACTGGGACAGAACAAATCTGCAAGAAAACCATCCACTTCATAGAGCACCAAGGACCCACAGTCCTCCTCTTCTTCCTCCTCCTCCTCCTCTCCTCCTCTTCCCCACAAACTCCATTTCTTTCCAGCCCTTATAATAATATAACATAATTGGCTCACAAAATATTTCAAAAAAACCCCCACCCACTTCAGAAAGCACTATAGTTCACACCCTGAGCTACAAATATTCTCTCTTTGTTTGGAATTTAAGCCAGTCTCTCTGAGAGTAGATGGAAAAGTCAAAAAAATATCCTGGAAAAAAAGGACTATTGGCAAATTACTTGCCAAAATGTTGCATGAATCTATCCACGTAGTCAGCACAACTCAAGACTGAGTCCAAGGTTGACCAAAGAATAATAGGGGAAAAAATGCCTACTATAAGACGTATGGGAATCTGTGGTGATAGATTCATTTTCACTCATTTTTCCTTAAAAAGCTATAGGAGAGTGGGAAGGTAGTTTGAGAAACCTACCTCAGCAGTAGAGAGAATAGAATAGAATAGAATAGAATAGAATAGAATAGAATAGAATAGAATAGAATAGAATAGAATAGAATAGAATAGAATAGAATAGAATAGAATGGAATGGAATGGAATGGAATGGAATGGAATGGAATGGAATGGAATGGAATGGAGTGGAGTGGAGTGGAGTGGAGTGGAGTGGAGTGGAGTGGAGTGGAACGGAACAGAACAGAACAGAACAGAATAGAATAGAATAGAATAAGTGAAGAATGTTGTTGTTAGCTGCAAAGTCGTGTCCGACCCATTGTGACCCTATGTACAATGTTCCTCCAGGACTTCCTGTCCTCTACCATCTTCTGGAGTCCATTTAAGCTCATGCCTACTGCTTCAGTGACTCCATCCAGCCACCTCATTCTCTGTCATCCCCTTCTTCTATTGCCCTCAATTTTCCCAGCATTCGGCTCTTTTCCAGTGAGTCCTTCCTTCTCGTTAAGTGGCCAAAGTATTTGAGTTTTAGCTTCAGGATCTGGCCTTCTAAAGAGCAGTCAGGGTTGATCTCCTCTAGGACTGACTGGTTTCATCGCCTTGCAGTCCAAGGAACTCACAGGAGTCTTCTCCGGCACCATAGTTCAAAGGCCTCAATTCTTTGGCGCTCAGCCTTTCTTATGGTCCAACTTTCACTGCCATACATTGCAACTGGGAAGAGCATAGCCTTGACTATACGCACTTTTGTTGGCAGGGTGATGTCTCTGCTTTTTAGTGTGCTGTCTAGATTTGTCATGGCTTTCCTCTCGAGGAGCAAGCGTCTTTTAATTTCTTGGCTACAGTCCCCATCTGCAGTGATCTTGGAGCCCAGGAAAATAAAATCTGTCACTACCTCCATTTCTTCCCCATCTATTTGCCAGGAATTGAGAGGGCCGGATGCCATGATCTTGGTTTTCTTAATGTTAAGTTTCAACCCAAAGTGAAGAATAGAATAGAATAGAATAACTTTATTGTCACTTTAAATGTATACTAAGCATACATTAAAATGAAATTTCATTCCATTCAGCTCTCAAAGGGTAACCACTTCCAATATACACTACATAAACATGACAAAAAGTATGCATATACCCACATATGCACACATATATGACACAGAGAAAAAGCACAGTCTAGTTCGGATGTATACATATGCATGGGGGGGGGGAAATCCTGCAAATTTACAAGACGGATGGCATAAGGAACAAAGCTGTTACAGAATCTAGTAGTTCTGCTATAAGTATTTCAAAACCTCCTCCCAGAGGGAAGCAACAAAAACAGCCCATGGCTGTGTGGGGTCTCTAACAAGGCCCCGAGCTCCAAGCACATAGCACTTGTAAGCAGTATCTTGAATATCATGCAGCATCCTTCATGATCAGATTGGATGTTTACTTCCACATCTGAAACCAGAGATGATTTCAGATACAGATGGTGCTTGACATATTATGCGAGGCCTATAAATAGCAACTCACCTGCTCATCTCTAGTGATTAAGAACAGGAAAATAAGCTTTGCTAAGCTGGAAATCAGTCAACCTCTCCTTCTCCCGTTCTTGTCAATATCTTTTTTTTTCAAGCTCTTCATATGTAGCAAACGAGTCGATCATATGAACTTTCTAGAAAAGGATTCTAATGAAATATTTTCTCTGGACTGATAACCTTTATGGACGTAGCTGCAAGGCCATGTTAATGGCCTATGTCACAGCCACAAGTAATTCATCTTCCTTAGAAAGGGATGACAATACAACGGTGGTGAAGACTTTTCTCCTTGTATTATCCTGGCTGTGAGATGGAGGCAATGCATCAGAAGAACCACACAGAAATTTGGTAAATGAGCTACCAGGTTAAGCACCACATTTCTGGACAAGAACACTTGGTAGACAGTTGGGAAAACAACTAGCTTTTAAACCTTTTGGGTGGACAGGAAGAAATTGTGGCGAGCAGACAAAGTGGCTTGCACATAAATCATGAAACTCCTGAGGTTCATGAGTTACTGAAAAGCTTTGCAAAGGTACATTTTGCTTTCATTTGAGTTCAGCAATAAAGAGCCTCTGTACAATCACAAAGAACTTGTTGGAGCTATACAGAATAGAATAACAGAGCTGGAAGGGACGTTGGAGGTCTTCTAGTCCAACCCCCTGCTCAGGCAGGGAAACCCTATACCATTTCAGACAAATGGTTGTCCAATTTCTTCTTAAAAACTTCCAGTGTTGGAACATTCACAACTTCTGGAGGCAGGTTGTTCCACTGATTAATTGTCCTTGAGTTTCACGGCAGGATGCTGTCTTACTAAATTTAAATTACTCACAGATTGCAGATTTTCTCTTGAGCTCTGACTCTGGTTACAACGGTGCTCTAAACAGAGATTTGGAGAAAAACTTATTTTCTTAAGTAAATGAGCCAAGGTGAGAGAATACACAGACGGTGAGCATGATTAATAACTTCTTCCTACTGGCAACCAAAGGACACAATGAATTTCAACTAATAATAATGCGGAAGACATCCAAAAGCAGAAGCTCTTTTAATAAAGGCAAAACATCAGGGGCAATCAGAACTAAAGAGCCACTGATGGAACAGTCAGATTGAAATATCCCAGAATATTAGAACCAGTTTGAAGAACTTGTAAGGGAAATGCATGACGGCGTACAGAATATTCCAGGAGATCTTAATAGAAATAAGATGGTTATTTGTGCAGGGGAAGGGCAAAATTGGAGATAATTGCTGCACGCCATGAGAAAGAGACAAAAGCTATCATCCATCAGCCAGTTCAGCAATTCCTTGAAAGAATTTTATATGACTCTCTTTGGCAAGATGGTAATGTAGATTGATTTTATGCATTTGTTAATTTATTTATCCAGGTGAAAAAAAGAAAAGAAAAGAAAGCTTTCATGCTTTCAAATGGATGGCTGCACTCATGATCAAAAAACAGAAGCAGAAGCTGAATAAATGAACGCAAAGATTTGCAGCTGGCAACGATAATATTTAATATTTGTGTCACTTTTTAGAGTGCTCTAAAGAGGAAATACACATTAGCCGTGTAATTTGTAGGCCAGCTGTCTATAGTGAGAGAGTTTCCAATTCTTTTTAACTTTGCAGGTGTGGGGCTGACGTAGGATATCAATCCCTGCTTAAAGCTACCAAGATCTAACCGAGACATCAATTCAGTTGGTTTCTTAACCATGAATACAACCAACTGATAAGCTGTATTCTGCTGTATATCATCAATTTATTCAAGATGCCATTAAAAACATTACTTTAAATACTGTGGAGGGGAAAGTGTAACTGGGATTAAAAGGTAAAACCATAATACAGTCGCACTGGCCTTGGTAACAATGATAGCGGAGCCAGGATTCACAAATCATGAGTTGTTAACCAAGGAACACAGCTGGAAGGGCCTATAGGATTTGGAGATCCTTCTCCAAATTTGGCAGAAAGGGGAGAAATCTTTCACTGGAAAGAGAGGCAGCCGAATAATTGTCCCTCGGTTTTTGACATCCCTTTCAAAAATACAGATGGCTTTATTCTTGGCAATAGTTGGCATCAACATGTTAGGGGTCCATAATTCAGAAAACCTGGAAGTTTTTTGAATGCTGACTCTAACTCTCGAAGGATCAGCATGGCATTGATTGCACCCAAGGTTTCATGTTTAACTTGAGCTTGCATTTTATGCTTGCTAAAAACTCACAGGGGGTTTTAGCAAGCAAAAAATGCAATCGTGCAAGTTAAACATAACTGTCCACACGGGATCAGACAGCTTTTGAAAAGGTAGCAGAGAAGCTGACTTTTAGTCTCCATATATATAATGTCTACCTTCAGGAAGACAGGAAGATGGATAAGCTTGTTGTGATTCAGAATCAGCCTGTGGGTTCGGCAGTTGGGTCAGACGATTCAGAGGAGGAGGGGGGTGTTGGAGAGCCTCCAGAGGATAGCCCTGAGGCTCCGCAGAGCCCTCAGCCAGGCCCCTCCCATCTGGTTATGACACAGACCCAGCTGTGTGAGCCTGGCAGCATGGATGAAGATGACCCACAGCTGGCCCTGTTCAAGGACACCCGACGCAGGAGGCAGTCAATCAGGAGTAAACAGAGGAAGGCAATGGGACACCTCGGAAGGAGGCAGAGAGAAGCCACGCCTTGAACTGTTTAAAAGGGCAATGTGTGGGAGGACTAGTTTGCTGAAGGCAACCGTTTGAATAGCTCCTGTTTCATGGTTCATGTTTCTGTTTGCTCTGTTTGCTCTGTTTGCTCTGTTTTATGTCAATAAATTTGGCAGGCTTAGTTCCAGCCTCTTGCCGTTTTGTAAAGGGGTTGTCCCTGCCTTTTCTGCAGGGCCGGTAGTAGGCTGGTACAGAACAAAGCTACTGCGGGAAGCCCCCAGAATAAAATATTCTACAGAATATTAAAAGAGACTAAATAGGATATTTTCCCTAAAGGAGAAGAGGAGAAAAATGTCTTTAACAATGGCAGAAAGCAGCCCCCGTCTTTCTGCTATAGGAAAACAGTTTCAAACAGAAGCCTGAAGAGGCTGACCTTTAGGAATTGAGATTTGGTATCCATTCGTAAAGTCAGGCCGAACTATTCATTACCAAAGGGCAACCGGCAGCTTCAGATAAACAGCACAATAGGCAAGGAGCCGAAATTGACAAGATTAGCTCAGACAAAATAAAACACCTAGGACAGTGGTGGCAAACCTATGGCATGCGTGCCAGAGGGGGGCACTCGGAGCCCTCTCTGTGGGCACGTGCACCTCTCTCTTTGGCTAAGCTTTCGCAGGAAAAAGCCATTTCTCCAGCCCCTTCATAGCCAAAACAAGCCTCCAGAGTGAGCACGCTGTTTTCACCTTTGAATGATATCAAATCTGACATCAGAAACAGACTAACAGATGACCCGAGTGCTGCATGTGTTGCTCTCAAACTTACAAAGTATACGCCAAGGCTAGACAAATTATCAGCGTGCATACAACAGCAAAAATCACATTCATTGTTCAAAAGCATGCCACATGCAAATTTTTACCTTTCAGTATAAAGATGTTTGTAATCATTGAAAGCTTTGTTATGGGTGTTTTTCTTTTAAGACAAACAATGTTAACGTATGAGTTGTTTTTTTCTAAACGAAAACCTCAGTATTCAGATTAAATTGCCTTGTGGGCGCTTTGCGATACGTAAGTGGGTTTTGGGTTGCAGTTTTGGACACTCAGTCTCTAAAAGGTTCGCCATCACTGACCTAGGATTTGCATCTCCCCTTTTGCCTGTATAGCCAGTCATGACTCTTACATGACCGATAGGAATCTGGCAATAGCCATTAAAATATTAAAGGACATGTTTTTGCACAGGAATAGGTATCTCAATCAGAAAGCCCCCAAAATTGAATAAAAGCCCATCTACTCTCAACCCCAATTAGTCAGAAACAAGCTGTTGTCACTCTTGTTTCTGGCTACCAAATAAATGGAGATCTCCTTTCCAACTGCAGCCTGCCTCCAATTCATTTCTCCTGTGTCTTTCTCCTGGCTTGGAATAAGAACCGGATCAGATTTTACTTTGAACACTAACATTTCTTTCATCTCACAATAGTACCTGTTGACATTGTGTGGTCCCTTTTACATGGCTAAATTTCTTTCATTTCATGAGCTAGGTACAATCCAGGTCCTCTCTATGGCAGGCATCAAATAGTTACAGCTTTCCTCTTTTCCTATATATAGTTCCACTTGCTAACTTTTGAGCTATACTGTGTTGCCTGTGGGCATAAATAACATTCCCTTCTGGTCCTCCACACCTCCAGGCATACTGAGTTTAAGAAAATGGCATTTAAATCTATCTAATCCCTTGAACTAGACTTTTGAAAGAATCACTCGTGGAACAAAACACTAGGATAGATTTTGAGCCAGGACAACTTTGCCGTAATCCCTTCACAGGAAACTGTCTGTAATATCCATACAGAATTAAGGGGGAATACCAGTGAAAAATGCAGCGAGATATCTTCTCTCGTGTGGATCAGGCAATAACTCTGGTATTCTAGTGTACGTTTCCCCCCCATGAAAACTGACATCTTCCTTTTTATTTCTCTTTTTCTTCTTGAAAGTGCAAATTCACTCTCTAGCTGGAGCTAAGATGCTAAAAAGATTTAGGGCATGATTAAGTGAACCAAATATGGTGCCTATCAGCAAGTCAGGATTATGACAAGACGGGGCTTCAGTGTCTTGGCAGAGAGGAAGGAAACATCTGATTGCATTGACTCGATGCACTTGTGATAGAGATGCAGAGAATCAGAATGGCATGGTCAACCAGCAGTGGATCACACCCAGGAGTATTCTGCCTTTGTGCCATAAATAATGTAACACTAGGAAGTCATTCAGGTTGCAGGCTTAATTAGAGCTTGTGGATTGTGCCTAGCAACTTAGTCCCAATCCCTTGCTCAAGAAAGAAAGCCTACACATTTGATACAAGTAGCTGTCCAGTCTCTTCTTCAGAACCTCCAGTGATGAAGCACCCTCAACTTCTGGAGGCAACTTCTGTTACACTGGTTAATTGTCCTCACTGTTAGGAAGTTTCTCCTTAATTGCAAGTTGGTCCTTTCCTTGATTAGTTTCCATCCATTGTTTCTTGTCCTGGCCTCTGATGCTTTGGAATATAAATTGACTCCCTCTTCTTTGTGCAACCCCTCAAATACTAGAATACTGTTACCCCAGTCAGTGGTGGGATTCAAATATGTGAACAACCGGTTCTCTGTGTGGATGCCACTTCCAAGAATTCCATTCTGAGCCTGGGCAATAAAAAATTAGCTACCGGTTCTGCCGAAGTGGTGTGAACCGGCTGAATCCCACCACTGCCCCTAGTCCTTCTTTTTCTCTAGATTCGCCATACCCAGTTCCTGCAACCTTTCTTCGTATGTTTTAGTCTCCAGGCCTTTAATCATCTTAGTTGCTCTTCTCTGCCCTCTGTTGTCCATAATGACAATCTGCAATGTAAATTACTGTAAGGTAAAGGTAAAGGTTCCCCCGCACGTGTGTGCTAGTCGTTTCCAACTCTAGGGGCTGGTGCTCATCTCCGTTTCAAAACCAAAGATCCAGCGCTTGTCCGAGGATGTCTCCATGGTCATGTGGCTGGGATGACTAGATGCCAAAGGCGCACGGAACGCTGTTACCTTCCCACTGTAGTGGTCCCTATTTTTCTACTTGCATTTTTACGTGCTTTCGAACTGCTAGGTTGGCAGAAGCTGGGACGAGTAACAGAAGCTCACTCTGTTACGCGGCACTCGGGATTTGACCCACCAAACTGCCGACCATCTGATCGACAAGCTCAGCATCCTAACCCACTGAGCCACCGCGTCCCTATTACTGTAGACATTACTGTAGACATCTACAAAATTACTGTTGACATCTACAAAAATGCTCTAGTCCTCCCTTATGTATGGAAGCTGGCTGGGTGGTTTTGTATCAATCACACTCTATAAGCCTGACCTATTACATGTGTTTGTTGATGTGGTGGGGATACTATGAAGAAGGAGTATTGTGTAGACTGCCCTGGGTTGTCCAAACAAAAGGTGGTATCTAAATAAATGAATCTGTGACGTAGCTAAAAATCTCCACTGCTGTTTCACCTAATGGGTGAGGACCATTTCCATCCTTGAATACTTTTCTACATCTAAACTATTATTGTAAGGTACCAAAAGTAGCCTCATGGTGAGCTAGGCAGCAAATAAATTTAACAAATAAATAAATAAACTCAGTTCTGGTCAACACTATCTAAAAAACGATGTCAACACTATGGAAGAGTGCCTAGAAGAGCAACAAAGATGATCAGGGGATTGAAGGATAAAACCGTTCAAAGGACTGAAGAACAGTTGCTGGAATTGGGTATGTCTAGTCTAATGAAAAGAAGAACTAGGGGTGACATGATAGCAGTGTTGCAATATTTGTGGGGATCCTATAAAGACAAGGGAGGGTGTCAAACTATTTTCCAAAGCACCAAAAGGCCAGACGAGAAACAATGGATGGAAACTAACCAAGGAGAGAAGCAAACTAGGAGAAAATTCCTAACTGGCCAACAACCAATGGAACAGCTTGCCTTCATAAGTTGTGGGTGCTCTATCACTGGAGGCTTTCAAAAAGAGACTGGACAACCACTTGTCTGAAATAGTATAGGGCAGAGGTAGGCAACTTTGGCTCTTTTATGACTGGTGGACTTCAACTCCCAGAATTACTGAGCCAGCATGAGTTGAAGTCCACAAGTCATAAAAGAGCCAAGGTTGCCTACCCCTGATGTAGGGTCTCCTGCATGAGCAGGGGGTTGGACTAGAAGACCTCCAAGTTCCCTTCCAACTCTATTATTCTATGTTCTGCATTCAGTTGGCAAGTCCTCAATGAAATGAAATGAAATAACTCAGTTCTGGGAGTTGAAGTCCACAAGTCATAAAAGAGCCAAGGTTGCCTACCCCTGATATAGGGTCTCCTGCATGAGCAGGGGGTTGGACTAGAAGACCTCCAAGTTCCCTTCCAACTCTATTATTCTATGTTCTGCATTCAGTTGGCAAGTCCTCAATGAAATGAAATAACTCAATGAAATCCATTAGCTTTTTTAAGACACTCTGCTAACAAGTCTTATCGATTGCATGATTCAGCTTCGGTGTGATGAAAAAAACTAATCCTTACTCGGGGCGATGTTAACCAAGTCTATGTTAAGAATAAGAATTAAGGAGATCCATTTCTTGCAAAAAAAGATGAGCGTGCATTCTCAAGATGGTCGAGAGCTGAGATAAGCTGCAGAGTGATAGGAAGGATAAGATCAGTGTTGAGTGTCTGGATAGAAAAATGAACTCAGAAATGTTTTGGGCAAATAAAACGCATCAATGACAGGCTTGAATGAAGGTGGCATTTTGTCAGGAATGACAAAGCAGAGACAGTAAATAGAATTTTGGAAATAAAGAGAAGGCAACTGCTTTGTGAGTCCAAGTTTCAAATGACGTGAAATATATTCATGGAAGAATCTGCCACAAAAGAGGTTGAAATGAGTAGGGACAATGCTAGAAGGTTATTAAATTTCAGCAGATTTCCAAAGAATTTTAATCATCTTGGACTTTTTAAAAAAAAAAGATTTTCTAAGATGGAGACTCTGAACTTCTTCTCTTCCTAGTATTAATTCATTGAACTTGATTTAAGAAAGAAGACTATTTTATTTTCTCTGGATTTGGGACCAGATCTGAATTCCAAAAAGTACACATCTGCATTGTGTTATTGTCTACTAGCTATCTATAATGCTGCTGATCAAAAATATAACCTCATGATTTCATTGGTCCCAGAAATTTGCGAGACATTTTCCCTCTACAGTTGGTCTGAGTGGAAAAATCCAAATTTCCCTCCAAAGTTCATTTTATAACGCAATTTTCAAATCAAGAACAGCGACAACAACAAAATCTGGGTTGTAGATCGATGAATGGAACTGCATTCTGGGCCCAGTGAATCCAATACAAAAATTTAGACATGTCTAATTGTGTTTACTGTGATTCCACATATGTCCGCGTGGAGATGGATTCAATGAGGTTACTGTCAGACCTTCAAAATAGACTAGATTATATATCAATTATAATTGATTGAGATAGATCACAATGTAGGATCCTTGATGCTTTGTTGTTTTCTTGCAAAAGTTTCATTACCCAGCTAGGTAACGTCATCAGTGCCAGAAGGGAGTGGAGTCTGCAGAGAGGAGGAGGTGGATTGTGGGATCTTTGATGCTCTCTGAATTTGATTGTTTTCTTGCAGATTTTTCATTACCCAGCTACGTAACATCATCAGTGCCAGAAGGGAGTAGGGTTTGCAGAGAGGAGGAAGAGGACTGTGGGGTCCTGGGTGCTCTCTGAGCTTGATGGTTTTCTTGCAGATGTTTCGTGACTCAACTAGGTAACATCATCAGTGCTAGAAGGGAGGGGGGTTTGCAGAGAGGAGGAGGAGGAGGGCTGTGGGGTCCTTGGAGTTCTCTGAATTTGGTTGTTTTATTGCAGATGTTTCATTACCCAACTAGATAACAACATCAGTGCTAGAAGGAAGTGGCCTTGCTCTCTCTTTATATACTAGTGGCTTGCCCTGTAAAGTTGTTAACTGAATTTGGCTTCCCCCATTGACCTTGTTTGCTGGAAGCTGGCTGGGAAGATCGCAAATTTGATCACATGACTGCAGGACATTGCAACTGTCGTAAGCACATACCAGTTGCCACCTACCATTTTGTTGGTGTGGTTGTGGGGATGCTGAGGCCGTCATAAATGCAGGGACTGGTTGTAATTCACTTTTTTCAGCCTTTTCAGTCACTGAGGTGAAGGCCACTTTTATATCCAGTGACCACACTGATTTTCTTCCTGTGGGTTAAATTCAGCAGGATCCATTCACTCTGTCCTTACCATCTTCTCAGGCCAGGCAATAGTTTGCCTGAGTTAAACGGGGGACCTGAATCGCAGCTCGTGTTGTCGCTCAAATCATGAGTGGTTGCTGCTCATCAACATATTTTCCTCGATATTAATTTATCCAGTGTCAGACTTAAGGTGACTCCAGTCGGCTGCACAACTCATATCCTGACAGCATCTGTCATACAGGAGCTGGGGGGTCATTTAACATTTGCCTCAGACTATTACTCATAAACACAATTTCAGGAACTGAGGGCAAAACTAAGATCCATCTCCAGATTCTTCAAAACAACAACAACAAGAATATTTAAAAGGAAATCTTAAGCTCCCTGTTCCTGTATTTATATTCTCTTCGGGCCCACGGGGGAGGATGGCATACAACAGGGGTTGCCAAACTTTCTGGGTTGGAGGCACGGTGGGAAAGGGAGGGACAGGTGCCTTTACGCACGCATGCACACAGGCGCAAACGGGGCCATGAGCCTGCACGCTCCACAAATGGGGCTAGTGCCAGCACGTGGCTTGCCTAGCACTGGCGAGAAACTCACACCTCGCGGCTCGGCTAGTGGCGGCGCAAGGGCAGGAGGTAAGCGCTAGCACACGTGCGCCTGCACTGTGCCAGCCGCTCATGTGGCCCAGTGGCCAAGTTGGTGGTGGTGAGTTGGCCATGGCGAGTTGGCCTGTTTTGGGGCAGATACGGACCGTTGAAAAAACAAAAACAAAAATGGGTCAAGGGCGGCAGTGAAAGAGTTAAAGGCATGATAGCTAGAGGGAGAACTTTGTGGTGTGTCCGTAAACATGGGCTTACTTTGCTTAACAGGAGCTGTGGCTGACCTGAGGACGGTAATCTCAGAAAGCTAAGTGCAGTCTTTCGGAGTATTTCCTGGATGAAATCCCAGGATTATCATCTAAACCGAAAAGTAAAAACAAACAAACATGGCCGTCCCCCACCCACCCCTCTCTCAGCTCAGATCCCCTGAAAGTTGGGAAAATAGGAGAAGGAAGGGGCACCAGGTATATTGGCTGCCTTTTGTCGTTTATAAAAGTAGGGGGATACAAACTTTCTTTCTTTTTTTTAAAAGATGATTCATTATTGATTCGGGATTTTGAAATTTTGCACAACTCCTCTGCCTCCTATCTCTAGTGGCTACTGTAATGTGACCTGTTTCCCAGAAATTGGTTGGAGGGATGGCTCCTAATTTAACTGCAAATATATTTCTCCAAAACAATTCTCTCTAGTCATCTCTGATGGCCGTTAAATATAGGTTTTAAAGGCTTATAAAAGTGCCCCGTTGTGTTTCCACCTCCCCCTGTGAACGCACGCACCCACACAATCCATTTTCTGCAGAGGGGAACGATAAAGAGTAGAGAAACACAATCTTTCCTAGGATGCTATTTGAGAACTGATATTATTTTAAATTGGGAAGACCTTGGCTCCGGTGATCTTCTTTCAAGGCCATCTAGCAAACAATTCAGCAAAGGTAAAGAACAATTTAAAAAATGGACTCTTTTGAGCTTTGATCCTACAGCCTTGGAGCTACTTGCCCAGCAAGTTGGGATTCTGCAAAATTCCCCAGTTCATGTCATTTCCGAGAATCCTTATAGCAAAAAGAAATAAGGAGTTTTCTTCCACATGGTTATGGAGAATAGAATAGTATAGTATAGTATAGTATAGTATGGTATGGTATGGTATGGTATGGTATGGTATGGTATGGTATGGTATGGTATGGTATGGTATGGTATGGTATGGTATGGTATGGTATGGTATGGAATGGAATGGAATGGAATGGAATAGAATAGAATAGAATAGAATAGAATAGAATAGAATAGAATAGAATAGAATAGAATAGAATAGAATAGAATAGAATAGAATAGAATAGAATAGAATAGAATAGAATAGAATAACAGAGTTGGAAGGGACCTTGGAGGTCATCTAGTCCAACCCCATGCTCAGGCAGGAAACCCCATACCCTTTCAGACAAAAGGTTGTCCAATCTCTTCTTAAAAACTTCAAGTGTTGGAGCATTCACAACTTCTGGAGTTGTGTGGCTCCCTATAAATCCAAGAGGCCAGTGGTCAAGGTTTTGAGGAGACAGGAGTTGGTGTCTTCCAAAACTTCTGGAAGACACCAACTTCTCATATTTTAAAGCCTAGAGGCAATCAGCACAGAGAGTATCTCCTTTGCACCATGCCAACCTGCTCAGGAGGAAGGAATCGTAGAATTATGAAGGTGGAAGCAACTACAAAGATCATCTAGGGGAACCAATTAAACCATCCACGAAAGAGGGCTGACCAGCTGCTTCAAAGAAAGCTTCAAAGATGGGGAATCCAGGATCTCCACAGACTTGTCCGCTGTTGCGTAAATCTTACCACAAAGAACACTTTTTTTTCATAACTCACTGTAAACAAGATAGCTAGCACCATTATTGATCACCTCTTACTTATGGTCCATTTTGATGCACCTGAGCACTGATACCATATCTCCACTTAGTTTTCTTAGCTTGGATCATTGCTGGAAGTTTCCAGATTACCCCTCCCCCCCCTCCCAAGGAGCATGCTAATGATCATATCAGGCTCAATTATGCATGGAAGGTTGAGAAAAAAATTAGCTAACATTACACAGTCACTCATCCGCCTACCACTGAATCGTATTGCTCTTTCTTTTTATCTAAGGGTCAAATAATACATTATAAGGACATTACAGGTTGAATTTCCCTGCCTCACCAAAAGTTAGGATGAGATCAATGCCTAAGTAAATGACAAAAATGACATTTAAGGATATTAAAATACAGGTAGCTTGATGCTTGGATGTAACCGGATACTAATTTGGTAGATTAAGAATGACCTCAGAGCATAGAAACTATTGTTTTACCTCAGATCTATTTTATCTATCTATGAAAAAGACCTAAGGTAAAAAAAGAGAGAGAGAGAGATACAGATACAGATACAGATATATAGATAGAGATATACAGATAGATATAGACATAGATATAGATATATATGAAAAAGATCTGAGGTAAAAATAGTATATACACACAGAGAGATATATAGATATATATGAAAAAGATCTGAGGTAAAAAAAATAATTTCTATGCTCTCTTAATCTACCAAATCTAATATCCAGTTACATCCAAGCACCAAACATAATTGTTTAAGCAAGTATGTATGTATGTATGTATGTTGGAGAGTGGTGGTTTAGCATCAATCATCAGTCATTGTGATTGGCAGGCAGAATGAAGCTCCTGCAAGAGAAGGTGTGCAAGAACACTATTTAGCCAAGCACAAACGTACTGCAACTACTCAGAACACCAGAAAAAATGGTGCTTCATACACAAAACCTTCCAACAAAATGGATAGCCATGAAATTTATATCAAAAAGTACCTGACCTCTCAACCCACTATAGCACAACCAACACAAGCTATAAGAAGGATAACATTACCATATATCAAAAACTTCTCAGAAGCCATCAACAGATATCATAACTACCTCTGTGTAGCGCACAAACCAACTAAAGCCATCCAAAACTTCCTAAGCAAACCAAAAGGGGGAAAAAATGGAGCCATCCACAACATACAATGTAAGGACTGCAACAGCCACGACATGGGACAAACAGACAGAAGACTAGCAGAGTTCGTCCATGGAACCAACTAGAAATTATAAGACATAATGAAAACTCCTTAGTTTGCCCCACTCCTTCGAGGGGAAAAAAAACCTAACTTTCTTCCATGTCTTTTCATCCCAGTACATTTTGCTAAAAAGAACTCTTTGATCACTAAATGTCTAAGAAGATTCTCCATCATCCAGGTCATAGTTGTCCCAAAGGTGCTTTTTTTCAGGAGGCCACTGGACTTTCTTGTTTTTCTTTGAAGACGTTTCGCTTCTCATCCCAGAAGCTTCTTCAGCTCTGACCGGATGGTGAGGAAGTGGAAAGATTTATACTCCTTGCAGAGAGCTGGTCATTTGCATCCTTTTAGAGAGTCGTTGAGGCCACGTGGAAGTTTGTCTGTGTCCTCAGGGTCACCTGAGCGCTGCAAATGGGTGTAGAGCCTTCTTGGAACCACTGAAAGGACTGTGTTGTAGACTGGAGATAGCTGATGTCATATCCCTCCCCCTCTGTTGAGGGAGGGCTGTACAATTTTGACCTAGATGGCCTCTTTGACCCCTCTTTCAAACCAGCGGTCCCCTTTGTCCCAAATGTGGACTTTGCTGTCTTTGAAAGAGCGGGCTTTGTCTTTTAAAGGCAGATGGGCCGCTGCATCTTGCCCTGATGGGTCTGATCTCCTGTGTTGTGTGAGGCGTTTATGAACAAAACAAGCACTTCACAAACACAGAGAAAAGAGTAGTTTGGGTTTTAGGCAAACCCTCAGAGATAAACCCACTTTCTTCCATGACTAGACTGGAATTTGGCTGCCATAACCATTGTCTAACTTTGGCAGAAGAATGAAAAGTTTATTCAGTAATAAGAGGGGGAAATGCTACAGTCAGGCCAAGCCAGGCCAAGCAACGGAGAGTTGGCTCTTCTGGAAAGATTTGTTGTTTTCATGTAAGCATCTGCGAGGCCCAAGGATGGGAGCAATCAAGCCAACAGCTAATTAGAGAGCCAACAGATCTTGTTTAGTATGTCATCTCTTGGCAGCTGGTAATCACTCAGAAATGCATTGTTATTAAATGGGGGAGGGGAATCCACAGCAGCAAATGATGGAGTGATTGGAAGGCGAAGTATGAATGACAGAATAGTATACACATCCTTGGTTTCAATATGTGGGAACAGAATAGAATAGAATAGAATAGAATAGAATAGAATAGAATAGAATAGAATAGAATAGAATAGAATAGAATAGAATAGAATAGAATAGAATAGAATAGAATAGAATAGAATAGAATAGAATAAACAGAGTTGGAAGGGACCTTGGAGGTGTTCTAGTCCAACCCCCAGACAAATGGTTGTCCAATCTCTTCTTAAAAACTTCCAGTGTTGGAGCATCCACAACCTCTGGGGGCAAATAGTTCCACTGATTAATTGTTCTGTCAGGAAATTTCTCCTTAGTTCTAGGTTGCTTCTCTCTTTGATTATTTTCCATCCAGGTGCTTTGGAGAAGTGACTTGACACCCCCCCCCCACACACACACACTTCTTTGTGGCAACCCCTGAGATATTGGAACACTGCTCTCATGTCAACCCCTAGTCCTTCTCTTCATTAAACTAGGCATACCCAATTCCAGCAATCGTTCTTTACATGTTTTAGTCTCCAGTCCCCTGATCATCTTTGTTGCTCTTTGTTGCATACTACCAAGATTTGGGGTTTGCCCAGAATTTTCCTTAAGTTCTCTTAAATGTCCTTGTACATTTTTCTGATTGATCGATGGTGGTCGGTGTCATGTAGGTAGCAAAATGCAAGAGAGAGAGAGAGAGAGAGAGAAAACTGATCTAATTACAGTAGGTGTGGAAGTCCTGGGGGCTTCTCCAGAGCCCCTTCTTCTTGAAAGCTGTGAATTTAATAAATAATGACAGAACAGCTGGGAATTCCTTGAGAACCATGGGAATTAGAGCAACTTATGAGGTGAACTGTTTTGGTTCAGAAGGGGCAGCAAGCCTAATTATGCTCATTACTGAAGGGGCTTGTAAATGTTTCATCAAAACCATTGACCTGTGCTGGATTGCAGGTGTTCATTAAATCGTGAAGACCTTCTATTAAGAGTCACTTACCCCCCTGTGAATCTTGGCATTAGGAAGGAGAAATTCAATTTCCCTAACTAGCTAACAATTTTTTAAGAGATTCTCTTAAGGATTCTCAGTCATCATCCAACTCACGGTTGTCCCAAAGGTGCTTTTTCAGGAGGCCACTGGACTCTGTTTTTCCTTCAGAACTGAAGAAGCTTCTTGGATGAAGCCTGGCTGTTAAAATTATTACTAGCTGTTAAAAAACAAAACTGCTTTTTTGTTGTCTGTGGAGATTCTCAGTCATCCAGCTCATGGTTGTCCCAACGGTGCTTTTTCTTCAGGAGGCAACTGGACTTCCGTGTTTTTCTTTGCAGACGTTTCGCTTCTCATCCCAGAAGCATCTTCAGCTCTCTTCAAGAAGTTTCTTCATGACTCCATAAAGGATTTACCACCAACCTGCTTTGAGTGACAAATATGAGAAATCTCTTTCACTTAAGGCCTTGGGAAACTCACCTCTCTTCTCTGAACTGTCCAGTTGATTTTCTTGCTCTGCTCTTGTGACTAGCTAACTCACTCCGACATCTGTGTGATAGAAACGGTGAAGTGGTGAATAGTCAAGTAGGTAAAAAAAAACCCCTGCATGTTGAGCTTCTGTCTCAGATAAATCAGGGGAAATGATTAAAATTGACAAGCAAGCATATGCATGAATGAGGAACAGCGAGGGGAGGGGGAAGCCTCTATGTCTTTTGCTATCACCTCTCAGGACTGACTGATGTTATAAGATACTAAATACCAGGAGTCTGAGTGGAGGAGTATCTGTGCTATGTATCTTATCCTAATTTGTCAGAGACTGTCACCAAATTATTCGGGATGGAGGAATCCCACACAGATATTTTTTTTTAAAGGTCACTCTGCTGTTTTTATCCTAAATGATTGAGCCAAGCATGCAGCATATGACAAGGTGCAGTTCAGAACTCTGCTGCAAAGGGATGTGGCTCTCAACATTTCACACGCATGCACACACATGTACATGTGATCCATATGAGAAATTATTAAATGTTAAAGAGAAGTGTGACTGCTTCGCTAAAATGACAGCTTTTGCAGCATAGTCTATTTGGGGGTTATTAACTTGATACAGCTTCAGAGACGAATGAAGCTGGAATCCTTGAAATTGACAGAGATTTCCTATCCACTAAGATAGAAATTGTGGATCTCCCACTCACGCACACTCATGCATACCACGGGTGTAAGGAGTTTTTATGAAGACTTCCAACCCTGAATTGCCCAGCAATTCCCTGTGCTGGCACTGGTTCAATCCCAATGAGTTCCACAGGCTACTCAAATGAAGCCAACACTAGTCCTCAAGGCAAAGGCAAGTCCACAGGCAAAGTGTCTATGGAGACTCTCAGTCATCCAGGGTCATGGTTGTCCCAAAGGTGCTTTTTTTTCAAGAGGCAACTGGACTTTCTTGTTTTCCCTTTGAAGACGTTTCGTTTTCACAGGCAAAGGCAAGGTGAGGCAAAGGTGACCCAGGGCAATGGTAAATCCACAAGACAAGGCAAGGCCACAGCTGAAGAGGCACGATCCAAAGTCCAAGGCAAGAACACACAGCTAGGAAATGAACACGTCCCCAGCATGGCCTCCATCTGTCTGCTGTGCTAAATAGCCAGCTTCTGGTGGAGCCCATCAAGAAGGGCGAGGCTGCCTCCTTATGGGTAATCTGGCTGACCTTCTCTGTTCCTGCCTTTTCTCTGCCCTAGGTGTTCTCAGATCAGGTGCGGAAGACAATTCCTCTTCCTCATCGCTGACCGGCTGCAGCTGCGTGCAGGGCTCTCCTGCTGCAGCTGTGCTTTGGCCAAATCCCTCTCAGATGGCTGCTCGGAGCCATTGACCAACTCCATTCCTGATGTACCTGGAGCTGGTTCATCCTCCTCCGAGCTGACACCTGGAGAGGTATCTGGGAAAGCATCCGGGAGAGTCATCACAGTAACCCAGTTAAGGTCCTTAGCTGAATAGCCCAGTGCAGAACGGGAGGTTTTTAAGAAGAGATGGGACAGCCATTTGTCCGGAATGGTGCAGGTTTTCCTGCTTGAGTAGGGAATTGGACTAGAACAAGGTCCCTTCCAACTGTTGTTCTGTATTCTGTAACCTGATTGTGAACTTCCTGGCTTGCCATTATGGAAAATAACACTGGCCTAGATTGGATCCAGTTGAGGACTTTTTCCTCTTCGTGTGCTCTTTTCGTTTTCTCTTCAAGTAGTCCAAGTCCATGCCAAGCATGAGGTTCATACTCCTTCTGGAATGTAAAGACACCCCTTCCTTTGAGCAGTTGCATTTTAGAGCAGATATGCACATCTGTCAAGGAATTTAGTTGGAAAGCCAGCATTCTCTCCCTCGTCTCTTTACACAGTTCTGTGGGATGCATTGTGGCTTCTTTTTTTTTCTTTTTTTTAATTAGAGTTTTACAAAAAAAAATTTACAATACATATCCCCAAAACCCACCCACCCCAAACCACCCCCGTCCCCCCCACTTCCCAGAGCTGAATACAGGGTCATAGATATAGTAATCATATTCTAACTAAAATTATCCATTATAAAATTAACCAAATTCATAATGTGCTTTAACTCCCCTTTAACATTGATACATTCAAATTATTAAAAACATAATAATAACTTAAACAAAAATATAATCAATACTAATACTAAAATTAATAACAGTCTAAAATCTACTCATAAGCTAAATGGAACTTTTTAGTCCCATATTTATTCTGAATATAATCTATCCATCTCCTCCAAACTGAAATATATCTTTCTTGCGAATGATCCTTCAAATAAGCAGAAATCTTAGACATTTCTGCATTGTGGCTTCTTCAAAGCATGAAAAGGAGTGTGTGTGTGCATTGTTGAAAAGTTCCCTAATGGCTCTTTCGATAGGTTCTTGCCGTTGAGTCATAAGAGAGTAGATGACAAGCTAGATACTTTCAAGGGTGCTGAGTGCTTCTTCTGATTGCCAGGGGCTTTGGAAACGGACAATCAATTGTCTTGTGCCCCTGTTTTTGAAATGGCTCCTCCGCTAGCTGGATCCGAGAAGGAATGGCTGTCATGACTGATAAATCAAAGCATTTTTCTTTGACAGTCATTTGCAAGACTTTTGCAAAGCCGTCTTTGAGCCCTTTCCCCCGTTTGGGGTATGTGTGTGTGTCCAATCTTTATTATACAGTAAAGTTGTGTAGCACACATTAATAAGGCTGTCTGAGGCACTCAAGCCTTTCTGCTTCAAAAACACATCTTTGAATCACAAGGTGGGCGGTATCCACATTAAATGTAATAAATCAATAAATTAAATAAGATGCAGGGGTTTCCTCTCCTCCTTTGTAACTAGAAAGTAGCACAAAACTTTGTGTAGCTGGACAGAAGAGGGGAGCCAAGGTGTCCTATGTGGTGGAAGCTATTTGAAAACAGATGTTAATTAGATGGTGAGACCTTTTGACTGAACTTGGTTTACTTTGGGCGAGCATTTGTGGGCTATTTAAAAATGCTTTCTGTTGCCCCATAACTAAGGCAAGTGTTTCAGTGTGATTATAGTAACTTCTCTGAGATCACCTTTCTCCTGTTCTTAGCCCTGCCTTGTTGCTACTCTTGAGTAGGGAGGGTGAAACTCACTTAATCCTAAATCCAAATGTTTCCAATCTAAACACACTTTTCCCCTAATCTAATCCAAGAGAGAGAATGAAAAGAAGCAGAAAAGAATACTTGTGACTACAACTCAGCCCCAAATTTCCATGGCTAAGTGAGATACTAAGTGAGTTGTGCCCCATTTTATGACCTTTCTTGCCACAGTTGTTCAGCGAACCATTGTAGTTATTAAAATAGTAGCACACTTGTTATGTGAATCCGGCTTTAACCCACTGACTTTGTTTGTCAGAAAGTCACAAAAGATGATCATGTGGCCCCAGGTATACTGCAACCGTCATAAATATGAGCCAGTTGCCAAGCACCCGAATATTGATCACATGACCATGGAGATGCTGCAGCGGTTGTGAGTGTGAAAAACGGCCATAAGAATTATTTTTATTTTATTTTTCGTTTTTGCTGGATGATGGACATATGTTTATCTCAAATGTGTTTAAACTCCCAAGCATGTTTAAATAGCTAGGCATAGCAAATGAAAAGAAATATTTAGCTGACTAACTGATTTTTCATTTGAAATTAGTGGAATGGGAAGAGTTGTATTTGGAAATCCAAACGCATCGTCCCGTTTTGATCACGGCTTTAGAGCAATCTGGTGGCTGTCTTCAATTTTGTATGTGCTATCTGTCGTATTAAAACTTTGCACTAATGGGTTTTTTAAAAAACAAAAACAAAACCTTTTCTCTAATTCATTCTACCGGCTCACCCTAGAATAGATTAGTTGTTGTTTTTATCCAGGACTTGAAAACAGCATTAGAAATTGCTTTTAGGTGTTATTTTCAAGTTACACCTGCTCATAGTGAGGTAAAAAATGTCAGAAAATAATGGAGCAGCATTACACATATTAAGGTGGCAAGGCCACAAATAAGATTCTGATCGAAAACCTCTGAAGGATGAAACTTACAAACAAATGAGTTTCTGTCACTGAAAACTGAATAGTCTGTCATGAAAATCCTTCACGTACCTTATGGAGAATATTCAGTAGAGGAGATATGGACGTTTTCTTGGCTTCGGTTTTAGCATTTGAGATCCAATAAGTTGGGAGGAAAAAGTCTAGCTTTGAAAGGTAACATGCACATTGCAAAATAAAACCAATCCATTATAGTATATTAGATTAAGGACTGGACTAAATCTGATCTCCAAATCAGTATTATAGAGTATCATGATATCTACTCTACCAAGTCCCACTTAAACAAATTATGGCTTGCTGTGATTACCTTAACCTCATCTGAACTGTGAGGTCTGGACCTATTAACCACATGGCTAGGATGGAGATGACATATAAAGCTATGACTGAAAAGGAAGACGAAGCACCTGAATTTAGCCCAGCACCCATGGTTGAGAAGATTTAGGGCAGGGATGTCCAACCTTGGCAACTTTAAAACTTGCGGACTTCAACTCCCAGAATTCCCCAGACAACCACGTGAGTTGAAGTCCACAGGTCTCAAAGTTGCCAAGATTGGGTATCCCTGATTTAAGGTGAGTAGATCTGCTAGAAGATCACTGAAATCCATTCTCACAGGTTTGGTAGAAGATGGGTTTGTTCCCTATTGCTTCAAGAAAAGATTTCTGATCTTTCACCTCACCCAGACATCTCAATTAACTAAGAAGAAAGTTCATTTAGCCAGAAAGGAAGATCACCTCTCAGAAATCCTATTAGCTGCACTAAATCCTACTTAAATCCCAGTTAGAAATTGAATCAGTCTACAGACTACCCAAAGGTAGATCCCATTCGTCACTTCAGAATCAGAATCAGAATAACAGAGTTGGAAGGGACCTCGTAGCTCATTTAGTCCAACCTCCCGCCCAAGCATGAGCCCCTACGTCATTTATGACAGATGGCAGTCCAGTCTCTTCTTGAAAGCTTCCAGTGATGAAGCACCCACAACATCTGAAGGCAAACTGTTTCACTGGTTGATTGTTCTCACTGTCAGAAAATTTCTCCTTATTTCTAGGTTGAATCTCTCCTTGATCAGTTTCCATCCATTGTTCCTTGTCTGGCCTTTGGGTGCTTGGAAAATAGGTTGACCCCCTCCACTCTGTGACAGCCCCTCAAATATTGGAAGACTGCTATCACATCTCCCCTGGTCCTCTTCACTAGACTAGCCATGCCCAGTTCCTGCAACCGTTCTTCATATGTTTTAGCTCCCAGTCCCCTAATCATCTTTGTTGATCTTCTCTGCACCTTTTCTAGAGTCTCAACATCTTTTTTATAGTGTGGAGACCAAAATTGGTTGCAGTATTCTAGAATACCAGTATTCTCTTCATTATCTTTCATCGACAAAACAAATAAATTATCCTACTGGAAATTGTTTGAATCAAGTTTGATGACTTGTCTTGACGACTACATGGCGACTGCCATTGCTTTGTCCAAGGTAGTTTTCCTTCTGCCAGATTTATTATCTTCATTTATTATCTTCATTATCTTTCATCGACAAAACAAATAAATTATCCTACTGGAAATTGTTTGAATGAAGTTTGATGTCTTGTCTTGACGACTACATGGCGACTGCCATTGCTTTGTCCAAGGTAGTTTTCCTTCTGCCAGATTTAGCCTTGGTCTCCCATCCATATACCAACCAAAGCCAATCCTGCTTAGCTTTCTGACAACAGCCAATATACTCCAAACAATTCAGCAATGGTCTAAATGGTATAAATCCACAGGTGGTAGTAAGATTTGCCAGTCAAAACCTGGTCACGAGCAATCAATGGTCACTCCTGAAGGTGGAGCCAAAGTGGGTCAACCTGGACTATCAATCACATTTTTGTACCACTCATAGCTAGTTCTGAGCATGGGAGTAGGTATTAAGTATAATTATTATATCAAAAGATGTATAGAAGTTAGAAAAGCATAATCTTTTTTCCGATCTCATTGAGAGAAAAGCGCCTTGATCAACCAGCTTCTTTCACCCCTTTCGATAAACAAGCAGCCATCGGCTTACGACCACAAGTGAGCCCAAAATTTCTGTAGCGAAGTGAGAGGCACCAACGGTCCAGTGAACTTTAAAATAACTGCCAACTTTTCCTGCTGTATATTTGCTCTTATACACACGTTCTCTTCTCATCCCCACTGAACCCAGCCCTAGCCAGAGGGATGGCAGCCATCAAGACTGAGAACCGAAAAAAGGACTCAAAAGGCTGGGCAGGCTTCAGGACCTCTTTTTACCCCCCAAGACTTGGTGGGGAGGGGCTTCCTGTGTGCTTTTTGTCCCATTTAAAGTTCCCCTGGTTCCTTTCCCTCAGGGAACTTTTCCTCTCTTTATGGGGCCTTCGCCATTTTTAGCCCCGCAGGCTTCGGCCTAGTCTCCCAGTCTACAAGGCCCCCACAGGGGAAAAACAAAAAAAGGCGGGAAACAAGGAATCTCCCCCTTCCCCTCTCCCAGCAACCAATCACAGCTCAGATTCCCTCCTGCCGTGGGCGGCTCCCTTCAGCCGATTGGAGGCTTTGCTGTCAATCACTGTCCACAAGCCCTTCAGGGCTCCAGCTATTACACTTCTTTTTAACCACGAAGATCATGGGGTGCTGTCTAAGGAAAGAACAGGAACCAGAAGGTACATTATATTCCTGTTCCTGTTTCAAGAATGGCGCCCGGGAAGGCTGTGGGTTAGAGAGCCAGGGCAGCAGCCTGGTCTCTGCCCAGCCAGCAGCCTCAGAAGGCCATAAAAATACAGATTAAAAAGCTGAATTTGGGATGGGCTCCTCTCAGGGAAATGGTTCAGTCTCTGCAGGATCCTTTGGGGGGACATGGTGGAAAAAGGGACTTCCCCATTCTGCCCTGTGACTTCGGATAGGATAGGACAGTGATGGCGAACCTTTTAGACACCGAGTGCCCAAACTCCAACCCAAAACCCACTTATGTATTGCTAGGTGCCAGGTGGGCGTGGCCCATTGGATGGGCGTGGCCCATTGGATGGGCGTGGCCCATTGGATGGGCGTGGCCCATCGGATGGGCGTGGCCCATCGGATGGGCGTGGCCCATCGGATGGGCGTGGCCCATCGGATGGGCGTGGCTGCGGTGGTAACAGCAGACTGGGTGGGACTTGAAAGTTCAATCACTCAGTTCCAACTTTGCGAGATCTTTTTTTTCCCCCCGCAAGAAGTTGAAATTGATTGATTGATTGAACCGTGTTTTTTGTCTGCACACGGCGGCGGAGGCCTAAAGCGAAAAGGTTTTATAAAACCCAGCTGAAGGCCTAGGACTGGGGTGACAGTGCGTGTGCCCACAGAGAGTGCTTTGCGTGCCACCTGTGGCACGCATGCCATAGGTTCGCCACCACGGGGATAGGATATAGGAATAGAATAGAATAGAATAGAATAGAATAGAATAGAATAGAATAGAATAGAATAGAATAGAATAGAATAGAATAGAATAGAATAGAATAGAATAGAATAGAATAGAATAGAATAGAATAGAATAGAATAGAATAGAATAGAATAGAATAGAATGCAATGCAATGCAATGCAATGCAATGCAATGCAATGCAATGCAATGCAATGCAGGGATAGGATAGGATAGGATAGGATAGGATAGGATAGGATAGGATAGGATAGGATAGGATAGGATAGGATAGGATAGGATATAGGAAGAGAATGGAATATAAGAATAGAATAGAATAGAATAGAATAGAATAGAATAGAATAGAATAGAATAGAATAGAATAGAATAGAATAGAATAGAATAGAATAGAATAGAATAGAATAGAATAGAATAGAATAGAATAGAATAGGAATAGGAATAGGAATAGAATAGAATAGAATAATAACTTTCTTGTCACCTTAAATGTACTCTAAAATGAAATTTTGTTGCATACACCTATAAAAAGTTCACCCCCAATATACACTGCAGAAACATGACAAAAAAAATTGCATATACCTACATACCCACATGGAGTCTATGACACAGAGAAACAACACAGCGTAGTTCAGGTGTATACATGTACATGGTGAGAAAAACGAATCTTACCAGTTTACCAGACGGATGGTGAGAGGGAACAAAGCTGTTACAGGTAGACCTCGACTTACAACAGTTAATTTTTAGTGACTGTTCAAGTTACAACGGCAGTGAAAAAAGCGACTTATGACCGTTTTTCACAGTTACAACATTTGGAGCATCCCCACGGTCACGTGATCAAAATTCAGAAGTCTGGCAACTGACTCATAGTTATGACCATTGCAGCATCCTAGGGTCACGTGATCCCCTTTTGACACCTTTAATGGCAGACATTATTAAAGAATCAAATTAAAAACGTTGGCTTTCTGGTCAATTGGACGAGGATCAGCGATCGGCACGTCTGAAAAAAATAACCATTAAAAATTATCCCCTCCCCCCCCTACTAAATAAATAAATCCAAATTCTTCTACGTTTTAAAGCAATGTGGAAAGCTTTTGGAACAGGTGTGATAGGAGTAAAGGAAAGGTCTTCAAAATTTAATATTGAAAGAGAAATTTAAAATTGAATTTGCTGCAGTGGAAATTTACTGACTTGGAGAAGCAATAATAATGGACGGGAAACAGGAAAGGATAGCATAAAGGCAGGATGTAAGATAAATACGGAGGCAAACATTAGCTGGGTCTTAGAGTGGGAAAGGAAGAAGGCAAGCTATAGAAACATCTGTAAGAGGAAATGGCGAGCCAGGAAAACTTAACTAAACTGAAAAACAGGAAAGAAGCTATTGTTCTAAGGCAGGGGTGTCAAACTCAATTTCATGGAGGGCCGCATCAGCATTGCGGTTGCCCTCAGGGGGGCGGGTGGGCGTGGCCTACTGGGTGGGCGTGGCTGGAGTGCGTATGGCCTACTGGGTGGGCGTGGCCAGCTCTACACCGTTCGCATCAAGGGTGCCTATGGGGGCCCGGGCAGGAGTGGGACAGATCTGAGGGTCTCTGGCAGGAGGAGGGTCTCTGGGCCAGGGCCAAGGCAGCGGGGGCCGTTCCCTCACTGTTTCCAGGATGGCTTCGCGGGCCACATGAAACCACTTTGCGGGCCGGATCCGGCCCCCCAGGCCTTGTGTTTGACATGTCTGTTCTAAGGGGCCCAGAACTCAAAACCAACAATTTAATATGACTAATATTTTTTATTATTATCATTAATGTCCATGTGATGTATGATTTAGTATGTAGCAGGAAATACTGTAGGTAGGAGGCGGTCGGAAAGAGCGTAACCTCATAGTAACTCAGCCAATGGGGAAAGAGGAGGGATGTGGCGGCAGGGAAAGGGCTGTATAAAGAAGGGAATATTTTGGGTTGAAACTTTGGAGAGAACCAAGCTTTGATAGCTTCTCTCCCCGCTTATTCCAATAAACGAAACCAAAGGCCTTCACTGTGTCTCGCCTGGTCATTGGTCAGGCGAGCTCACCTCTGGTCACGAAGGAAAGCAGCCAGGAGCACATAACAGGTGCAAAAGGAGAGGATGCTTCCTTCTGCTTTTTTACCCCCTCCTTCCCAGCCTTTATATATTTTTTTTCTTTGTTTTGGCAGTTCACACGCCTCAGAAGAGGAGCCACCACCGCCGTGATGAGGGTCCCTCCACTTCTGCACTTCCGGTGGGCCGTTCTAGGCCTGGGAGGCCTCCAAGGCCGAGAATGGACTTCCAGAAGACAAACAGTTCTCCGAATTCAAGTAAATTTAGCTACCGGTTCTCCTGAACTGTGCGAACCAGCTGAATCCCACCACTGGTTTTGCCCCATTTTATGACCATTCTTGCCACAGTTGTTAAGTGAATCACTGCAGTTGTTAAGTGATTGACACGGTTATTAAATGAATCTGGCTCCCTCCCCCTCTTGGCTTTGCTTGTCAGAAGGTCACAAAAGAGGTTTATATGACCCCAGGGCACCAAAACTGTCATAAATACGAGTCAGTGGCCAAGCATCCGAATTTTGAGCGTATGATTATGGGGATGCTGCAAAGGTGGTAACTGCGAAAAACAGTCACGAGTCACTTTTTTCCAGCGCCGTTGTAATTTAAAAGAACTGTTGTAAGTCGAGGACAGCCTGTATTTCATTTTCTATCTCATCTTTACCTTTACAGCAATAAGAGGAGACAAAAATAGGGGGTGGAAAGGCCTAGTTTCTTGCATTCATTTAAAATAAATGACAGACCTCAAGGAGGCATTGTAATCATTTAAAAAATAGGTTTTTTTTAAAAAAATGGGATAAAACTCGAGAGATGAGGGCTCTGTGGCAGTGCTGGCACTTTGAGGCAACTGGCACCTGTGGGTGGGAGGCATTGTGGCTTCCTGGAGTTTGCAAATATGTGATAGAAGCCTGTACCGCCAGCTCCTCCGACCTCTGGCAGGCAGTGGGGCAGAAGGGGCTGGTCCTACCGCCTCAGAGCAATGGGGCCCGTGCTTCAGTTGGATGCCCGTATTATTACTAGGCACCCCACGGCAATCCCACCTTTCCCTCTTTCATTCGCTTTGCTTTAGACATGCGAGCATGCATACATTTCTCCCTCCCTTGCAGCATCCGCTTCGAGGAGGCGGCGAGAGATTCCTAAAATCATCGTCACGCCACCCTCAACTGAAAACCTGGACTTCACGGATGACCAGTGAGTACTGATGCTGGTGATACCCAACTTTTTATTTCCACCCCAAATCAACCCAGTGATGCCCTCGCCGTAATGTCCCGGTGCCTGGAGGCGGTGAGAGTCTGAATGGGGAGGAACAGACTTCGTCTTAATCCTGACAAGACCGAGTGGCTGTACGTACCGGCATCTCGGGTTACCCAGTTTATTCCATCTTTAACTGTGGGGGGTGAGGTGTTACCCCCCCATAGATAGGGCTCCCAACTTGGGCGTCCTCCTTGACTCACAGCTTAGTTTAGAAGATCATATTAGGAGCTGTGACTAGGGGGGCTTTTGCCCAGGTTCGCCTGGTGCGCCAGTTGCGGCCCTATTTGGACCGAGATGCCCTATGTACAGTCACTCATGCGCTCGTGACCTCTCGGATTGACTACTGCAATGCTCTCTACATGGGGCTGCCCTTGAGGACCACTCGGAGGCTCCAAATGCTGCAGAATGCAGCCGCGCGAGTGGTGATGGGGGTCTTCCGATACTCCCATATAACACCTCTGCTCCACGAGCTGCATTGGCTTCCAGTTGCCCTCCGGGTGAGATTCAAGGTGCTGGTGATGACCTATAAAGCCCTAAATGGCATGGGTCCGGATTATTTACGGGAGCACCTTCTGCCGGTGTTAACTTCCCATCGTCCTGTGCGCTCCCACAGAGAGGGCCTCCTCAGGGTGCCGTCGGCCAGGGAATGCCGACTGGCGGCCCCCAGGGGGAGAGTATTCTCTGTGGGCGCACCTGCCCTATGGAACCAACTCCCTGTTGAGCTCCGGATGGCTCCCGACCTTCGCTCCTTTCACAGTGACCTGAAAACTTGGTTATTTGAGCTTGCCGGCCTGGACTGAGGGATTGGGATTTTAAATTTTTAGAATGTGATTTATTTGTTGGGGCTAATTTAATTTAATTTATTTTTAACTTTGTATATTGTGTTTTAACTGCCCTGTACACCGCCCCGAGTCCTTCGGGAGAAGGGCGGTATATAAATCCAATAAAATAAATAAATAAATAAATAATACTGACCACAACGCTTGGGACGATGGCGACGGTCTGGAGACTGGCGATACTCGCTCTTGCCAGGATAGGGTGGAGGGATCAGGTCCTTCCCGGGCCTAGTAGGAGAAGCCTTTGACCCCATGGACCCTCCTGGGAGAGCTGGGTGGATTTCACGAAGGGAGGGGTGGCTTATAACTACAAGGGCCCCTTCTGACCTCCGTGGCTTTTTTGTCTTTTTTTGCAGAAGGCAGTGAGAGTGGCCTTGTCATCAAAATCATGGGATGCGGAGAGACCAACGGAGCTACTTCTGAGGAGCCGAGCCCTGTGCAGAAACTGCTTCGGTGTGGCTCTCCTTTTTAAGTTTCAATATCGATTCTCTTTTTATAACTGGCATTCTTGCCTGATGCTATCTAGGCCCTGTGGGAGACTGAAAAACCGCTCTGTAAATAAAGCTAATTAAACATATTTTTTTAAAAAAAACAACAACGGGGAACTACTTTATTGATGGGGACAAAATGTGTCTGCTGTAGGGTTAGCAGTGCGACCAAGACCGAGCAGGAACTTGCATCCGGATTTTGACTTATTCAAAACATATCCGGTTGTCTCTGGATCAATCGTTGATGTCACCCATCCCGTCTCCCTTACCTCCATTTTTTTTTAAATGGATCATACGTGCCTATGAACAGGTTGAAACGCTGTCAAGGTAATCTAATTGCAGATAGTAATGACTTGGAAATGCATAATTGACTTGCGAGGCCGGTGTGTTGTGCAATTAGTTCACATGGTGTAATAAGATGGAGGGTTTGTGTCACTGTAAGCTGGGGAGGTGGAGGCACGAAGGGAGGCTCAGCCAATCTCAATGTATACATGGTTGTACTTTGACAATTGGGTCGTGGTGGCTCAGAGGGTTAGGATGCTGAGCTTGTCGATCAGATGATCGGCAGTTTGGCGGGTGAAATCCCGAGTGCCGCATAACAGAGTGAGCGCCTGTTACTCGTCCCAGCTTCTGCCAACCTAGCAGTTCGAAAGCACGTAAAAATGCAAGAAGAAAAATAGGGACCACTCCGGTGGGAAGGTCACAGCGTTCCGTGCGCCTTTGGCGTCTAGTCATGCCGGCCACATGACCACGGAGACGTCCTCGGACAAGCGCTGGCTCTTCGGCTTTGAAACAGAGATGAGCACCGGCCCCTAGAGTTGGAAACAACTAGCACGCATGTGCGGGGGAACCTTTACCTTTACCTTTACTACTTTGACAAAAAAGGTTCATTCATTCATTAACGTTCGCTAACTTTTCAGCTTCAAAAAAAAATTATTATTCTGAAGCATACGTTGAGCAACTTTTCAAATAGGGGCTGACACACTCAAACAATCCAGCTTTGCAAACCTCAGTGCAGCCTCTGCTTCCCAGAGAGAGAGTTTGTTTATTGAAGGCAGCATTAAAACAACTGACAACATTCACTTTTCATTTACAAAAAAAAAAAAGAGAGAGAAAGGCAAAGACCATTCTTCTTAGTGTTGGAGAATTCACCGCTGCGTAAAAAGCCAACGTTCCAAGGAAGACGTCCCCGTCTCTAGCCCAGAGGAACAGGCCAGTTTAAGGCCTCCAGCGACTGCGGAGGAAAAAGAAAAATGCACACTTAACGCTTGCTTGCCACCCCAAGCTCGCTTTTTACAGGAAAATTCAATTCTCAAGGGAGGAGGGGAGATTTACACCCTCCTACACAAGGAAGTCCCTGATGCTTGCAAGCTGTAGTAACGGGTGGCGCTCAAACACCGCAACTGGGCCAAAGGCCCTTTTCTGCCCAGAGAGAGCCTCTCCCGTAGCTGGGATGTTTGGGGGGGGAAAGGGATACTCCAGATCCAGGCAGTCCTTCCGCTCACCCCCCTACGACAAGCCATGGTTGTTAAGTGAAGCACTGCCGCTGTGAAGTTACTAACACGGTTGTTAAGTGAACCTGGCTTCCCCACTGACTTTGCTGGTAAGAAGGTCGCAAAAGGGGATCACGTGAGATCTCACACACACACACACACACACACACAAACCCACACCCCGGGGACACTGCCACCGTCATAAGTGTCAGCCAGTCTGAATTTTGATCACGTGACCGTTTTTTCACACTGATGACCGTTGCGGCATATTTAATTCCACTTCGATTGTTCTGGCTCCTCACGAACAAAACTTGGAAATTACGGACCGTGCAGTACTAAGAACGTTCAGCTAAGACGCTTCAATTTTACCAAGAATTATATTTTCCAGGGGTCCATAGCTAAGTTGGTCTTACTGAAACCAGCCGTAAAGACCGTAAGGCACATTCCAGTCACCCCTGGATGTGGTTGCTTGAAGCTTTAGGGGGAAAAAACAGGCAGGGTTTTGGGTTTCCAAAGACTGCTAAGAAAACACGGTAGTTAAAGCTTCCCAAGACTTTAGGATGTGTTGCTAGTGTCTAGATCAGGAGTAGGCAACCTTGGCTCATTTATGACTCGTGGACTTCAACTCCCAGAATTCCTGAGCCAACATGGGGGAAACTTTGGCCCTTCATGACTTGTGGACTTCAACTCCCAGAATTCCTGAGCCAGCATGGGGAAACTATGGCCCCTTCATGACTCATGGACTTCAACTCCCAGAATTCCTGAGCCAGCATGGCTCAGCTTGGAAACCTCTCCCTTTCCCCTCAGCGTGGCTGGCTCAGGAATTCTGGGAGTTGAAGTCCACCAGTCATAAAGCGGCCTAGGCCTAGGCCAGGGGTAGGCAACCTTAGCTCTTTTATGACTCATGGACTTCAACTCCCAGAATCCCTGAGCCACCATGGCTCAGCTTGGAAACCTCTCCCTTTCCCCTCAGCATGGCTGGCTCAGGAATTCTGGGAGTTGAAGTCCATGAGTCATAAAGCGGCCTAGGCCTAGGCCAGGGGTAGGCAACCTTGGCTCTTTTATGACTCGTGGACCAACTCCCAGAATTCCTGAGCCAGCATGGGCTAAGCATAGAAACATCTCCCTTTCCCCTCAGCATGGCTGGCTCAGGAATTCTGGGAGTTGAAGTCCACGAGTCATAAAGAGCCAAGGTTGCCTACCCCTGGTATAGGTGGTACCTGGCTCAATAGTAGCAACTGTGAGAGGGATCTTGGAGTCCTAGTGAACAATCACTTATGACTCGTGGACTTCAGCTCCCAGAATTCCTGAGCCAGCATGATTCAGCTTGGAAACCTCTCCCTTTCCCCTCAGCATGGCTGGCTCAGGAATTCTGGGAGTTGAAGTCCACGAGTCATAAAAGAGCCGAGGTTGCCTACCCCTGATCTAGACCTAGTCATTCATTTTATATTGTCTATCCACATGGCTTCCTTGTCATCCAATGTAAGGGAGGTCCATGTTATCTGCCCTCCACGCAATGTTTATTTATTAATCCGATATGCACAGCTGCCCATCTCACCAAAAAAGCAACTCTGGGCAGGGCAAAATCTGTCCCAATGATGCTTTTGCCATCCAACTGCTTCCCGAATCTACACATATCACTACTGCCCGATATTCCAGTAAGTGCCTGCATGCTCCAGTTGAGCAACTGGAATGCTTGAGAGGATATACTGTTGGCACACGGTAGACTTCTGTTGTCCTTTGCCCGTTTCTCTCAGGGACGTCTTGTCACAATGAAGCACAGCAGAGCGGAGTGTCCAGATGCCTGGCTGGGAAGGGTAGAAGGAAAGAGAAGAAGACGATATATTTGTTGACTTGTTTGTGGAAGAAATGGGAAAGTAAAATTGAATATGTCAGGACCCACCCCAAACCACGTCTTAGGAAGACAAAATTCTTGGAGTCAAATCTATTCCAAAAGCAATCTTTACTATGACATGCTTGGTTGTAGGAAACGAGACAGGACTTAATATTATTCCACGAAGTAAACCCTTATAAAGAGTTCCCGGTTTAACCCCCCTTAACCCCATTTGGTCAGTCCCCCATCCTTTATCTCGTATCATCCCTCTCGTGGGAAAAAGGAACTTAGGACCCTTCATGTTTATTGCTCTCTTCCGTGACACAAGCCAGATGCTAGCCCCCCCCCTTTTGTTTCCCCAGTTCAAAAGGCTTCTCCTTTCCTTTGAAATGCCTAATACCGGTTCAATACACATCTATTCTCTTCTCTTCGGGAGATTTATTTATTTATTTATTTATTTTATTTTATTTTAATTCCATTTATATCCCGCCCTTCTCCGAAGACTCAGGGCGGCTTACAAGCTTAGCAGTAGCCTTCATTCTATGTATATGCCTGCTTATTAGGGCTTTCACACACACCCCAAGCGGCATTATTACAAAGTCAGCTTAATTGCCCCCAACAATCTGGGTTCTCATTTTACCTACCTCGGAAGGATGGAAGGCTGAGTCAACCTTGAGCCTGGTGGGATGCGAACCTTATCTTGTGCAAATCCATTTGATTCATTTAAAAAAAACCACAATTAACATAGCTAAAATAGACAACATTTACTGGCAGAATCCATGGAATAATGTTTGAAACATTCCATTTATGAATATGATATAAATGGATTCTGACAGAGAGAGAGAGAAGAAGAAGACCTCAATCAACAGCAAGGTGGGTAGACTTGATTATAGCAAAGATGGGGGGCACTCCTGGAAAACTGGAAAGGCCGGGGGACAGATCATCTTAACAGAATAACAGAGTCGGAAGGGACCTTGGAGGTCATCTAGTCCAGCCCCTTGCTCAGGCAGGAAACCCTAGACCATTTCAGACAAATGGCTGTCCGGTCTCTTCTCAAAAACCTCCAGTGTTGGAGCATTCACAACTTCTGGAGGCAGGATGTTCCACCGGTTAATTGTTCTCACTGTTAGGAATTTTTTCCTTAGTTCTAGGTTGCTTCTCTCCTTGATTAGTTTCCATCCGTTGCTGCTTGTCCTGCAAATTCAGGTGCTTTGGGGAAAAAAGGTTGACACACACACACACACCCCTTCTCTGTGGCCACCCCTCAAATATTGGTACACTGCTTGCTAATTGTTAAATAATCTGGAAGAAGATTATCTATGAGTTAACACTGATTTGCTGCTACATAACCAATCAGTCAGTCAGAGATGGAAAATGGAAAAGTCTGCAGATGACCCAGCCACGATCCATTTGGAACAGCAGCAATTTGCGGGGGGGGGGGGGGAGAGAATCCTTTGCATCAACTAAATTAGCTGGGAAGAAGATACGAGCCAAAACAAAAAGTGTGAAAATTATGACTAGCCGTTAAAAACAAAATTGTTCCTTTGTATGCTGAGACTGTATCCTTGTATACAACATCTTAATTTATTCCGGGGTGTTTTTGTTGTTGTTGTTAATGTAAGGCTTCCTATTTGATCTCACTTCTGTTTTTCACCTCCCAAGGGTTTACTGTACTCTGCTATGGATTAAATTAAACAGATTTAATATTAACAGCTGTGTTTTATGCTGAGACTGCAATGCAATCAATGTGGATTTTCTGGGAGCACGGTCTTAAAATTGTAACTAGCCAAGCTCTGAAAGCATATAAAATTATATATTATCTTCAAAATGCAACTTTATTATCTTCTATCTAACTTTTTATTTCTAGCTATCTGTCTGTCTGTCTATCTATCTATCTATCTGTCTGTCTGTCTGTCTGTCTGTCTGTCTGTCTATCTATCTATCTCTCTCTATCTTTTGTCTGCCTACCTGCCTGCCTCTATCTATCTATCTGTCTATCTGTCTGTCTGTCTGTCTGTCTGTCTGTCTGTCTGTCTGTCTGTCTGTCTATCTATCTATCTATCTATCTATCTATCTATCTATCTATCTATCTATCTATCCTATCAATCTATCTCTATCTTTTGTCTGCCTGCCTGCCTGCCTACCTGCCTGCATCTATCTATCTATCTATCTATCTATCTATCTATCTATCTATCTATCTATCTATCTATCTATCTATCTATCTATCTAATCTGCATATATAAATCTGTCTATCCATCATCTATCTATATCCTCTATCATTTATCTATCTATATCATCTATCTCTATATTTCTTTCTATCGTCATCTATCTAGCATGCCATTTGTGTTTCCCAACTTCTCAATTTTAAGTTATGTGGACTTCAACTCCCAGACTTCTGAGGAATTCTGGGAGTTGAAGTCCACATATTTTAAAATTGCCAAGATTGAGAAACATTGCTAGGACATTTATTGTGTACCTGGCAGGCATGTATATAGTGACAGATTTTTTTTAAAAAAATTTTTTTTTATATAAATATATTGTAATTTTCAATAACAAAACAGGACTTCAATAGCAAAACATCATTAGAAAACTTTGAATTAAATCCCTAAAGGATTTAATTTAATCCCTAATAAGCACATTTTAAAATGAGTTTTTCTCTCTATCACCTCAACATTTTCTTCTTTTCATTGTTATCGTTGCTGCTCTGCAATTAAAGAAATTAAAATTGTTGGAAGGCATGAAGAGAGACATTAATTGTTTGCTTCACGAGTAAAGTTATAAACCTGGGTGTTTGGGGGAGTTCTTTTTAAGAACATTACCTACAGGTCTTACTAGAATAGTTGCAAAAGTTTATAATTCCCAGAATAGATACAGCTCCAGAATTCTTTGCCAGAGGGGCAGAAATGAAATAATTTCTTGATGTTGGTCCATAATGTATGCAAATTAATGCTAATGTGATAAGAAAAACATTGCTGCAAATTAAACTCAAAGTCTTTCTGGACAACTTAGAGGAATCACAGTGATTGGATTCCGGGCCTGTTTTTGAAGTGAATAAAATTGAAAGCGATCTGCAGAAGATATTTTATTTGCTTCTGGGGAAGAAAAAAATTCCCATTAATTAAAATAATTGGCTTAGGGTTTCAGCATTTTTGCCTCAAAGGTCTTGCCGCTGCTGATACATACTACCGTATAATTTCTACTGTTCTCTTGTTTCAAACCATCATCTTATTCTCATGCTTTGCTGGTCACAAAATGTCATATTTCAAAATGTGAATGTTGGTTGATTACAAGCAAACTCGAGGTGTGAATTCCTGCAGAAGAAAAGAAACACATTTTTGGCCTTTTTTAAAAAAAAAAGTGCTGAAGAAAGCAAGACCTTCGGAAATAGTTATGGATATAGACCACCAAAAAGATCTCTTCTTATGGAACTGAGATAAGGCACATTCATAGAATAGAATAGAATAGAATAGAATAGAATAGAATAGAATAGAATAGAATAGAATAGAATAGAATAGAATAGAATAGAATAGAATAGAATAGAATAGAATAGAATAGAATAGAATAGAATAGAATAGAATAGAATAGAATAGAATAGAATAGAATAGAATAGAATATGGAGTGGAATGCAATGGAAATAGAATAGAATAGAATGGGATGGGATGGGATGGGATGGGATGGGATGGGATGGGATGGGATGGGATAGAATAGAATAGAATGGAATGGAATGGAATGGAATGGAATGGAATGGAATGGAATGGAATGGAATGGGATGGGACGGGATGGGACGGGATGGGATGGAATAGACTTAGAACAGAACAAAACAAAACAGTAGAATAGAATAGAATAGAATAGAATAGAATAGAATAGAATAGAATAGAATAGAATAGAATAGAATAGAATAGAATAGAATAGAATAGGATAGGATAGGATAGGATAGGATAGGATAGGATAGGATAGGATAGGATAGGATAGGATAGGATAGGATAGGATAGAATAGAATAGAATAGAATAGAATAGAATAGAATAGAATAGAATAGAATAGAATAGAATAGAATAGAATAGAATAGAATAGAATAGAATATGGAGTGGAATGCAATGGAAATAGAATAGGCTGAATATTTTAGCTGACTCAATATTCAAATACTTTCATTTTCATCACCATCATAAATGGGAACGGTTGCTGTGCAAGGCAACAGATAAACAAGATCTAGCTGTATCATTTGGCATCCAGTGAATACTTTCCCAAAAATTTCTCTTTCACAAAAGGAAAACCACTTACATAAAATTCATAAAAGCTGGGCTCAGTTTCCAGGAACGTTGAAATTACCAGAAACTAATTTATTTTTTTTACAAGAGTTCAAAAAACTCATATTCCAAGGATTTTGAAGTTAGGAAAAAAGCATAGTCTCCATTTTTGTCCCCTCGTTGCTTCCTCTAAAGTTCTTTGAAGTGACTGAGAGATCATTTTTGCTGATTCTCTACTCTTTCAACCTCCCTCCCTCCCTCCAATCGTCTCCAGAGAATGAGGGAAAGCAAGACTTGAGGCTATAATAGGAATGAGAAACGAGTGGCAATTTCATTCATGGAAACCTCTTTAAGAACAAGGCAAGTTAATTAATAGAGAGACACAGCTGGCTTTAACTCAAGAAGATTCGGTCGAGAATCTTCTTGAGTTACCCATTTCCTGAGAAACCCAATTCTCACAGTCTTCATTTGCAGGAATTGGGTTTGCCTAGTCTTGACTAGGAGTGACATGATAGCAGTAACTGTGTCCAAATCCAAATGGCCTCAACGGCTCTCTAAAAGCATGCAAATGACCAGCTCTCTGCAAGGAGTATAAATCCTTCCCTTCCCCACCATCCAGTCAGAGCTGAAGAAGTTTCCGGGATGAGAAGCGAAACGTCTTCAAAGAAAAACATGAAATTCCAGTTTCCTCCTGAAAAAAGCACCTTTGGGAGAAGGATGAAAGGGAAAGAGGAAGAAAAAGAGGAGGAAGACGGGAAGGAAAGAAGGAGAAGGCTAGGAGAGAGAGAGACAGAGAAAAAGAGAAAGAAAGAAAAAAGAAAAAAGAAAGAAAAGGAGGAGGAGAGGGAAAGAAAAAGGAAGAAGTGAAAGATAAGGGAAAGGGGAAAAAAGAGGAAGAAGAAGGAAGAGGAGGAAGCCTTTTCAAATGGCCTCAACGACTCTCCAAAAGAATGCAAATGACCAGCTTTCTGCAAGGAGTATAAATCCTCCTGTTCCCCCACCACTCAGTCAGAGCTGAAGAAGCTTCTGGGATGAGAAGCGAAACGTCTTCAAAGAAAAACAAGAAAGTCCAGTTGCCTCCTGAGAAAAGCAGCGTTGCAATTACCTTGACCCGGGTGACTGAGAATCTACACAGACATTTACCTTCATGGCTGTCCTACCTAATGTTAGTTTGACGCGTATTCCTTGACTGCTTGTTCCGTTACTGTTGATGGTAAAGGAACTACTACTCTACTTTAACCAACATCTATTCTCTCCAGAGGGACGCGGTGGCTCAGTGGGTTAGGACGCTGAGCTTGTCGATCAGAAGGTCGGCAGTTTGGCGGGTCGAATCCCGAGTGCCGTGTAACAGAGTGAGCGCCTGTTACGCGTCCCAGCTTCTGCCAACCTAGCAGTTTGAAAGCACGTAAAAATGCAAGTAGAAAAATAGGGACCACTACGGTGGGAAGGTAACAGCGTTCCGTGCGCCTTTAGCATCTAGTCATGCCGGCCACATGACCACAGAGACGTCCTCGGACAAGCGCTGGCTCTTCGGCTTTGAAACGGAGATGAGCACCGGCCCCTAGAGTCGGAAACGACTAGCACGCATGTGTGGGGGAACCTTTACCTTTACCTTCATTCTCTCCAGTCCTTTGTGCTCGGATTCAAGGGAAAAATACATGTCCTACCTTTAGCTTTTGTCTCCAAGATTCGTCTATTGTGTGTTTTTTTTCCTATGCAGATTTTTATCCAGTGCATTTTCCAATGCACTGTGGCAAAATTTCGAATGTGAAATTTGGTCTTTCTGCTTGTTCTTCCCCAGAACTTTTTCCCTATGGGCTGAATTTATTTATTTGTTTTATTTTAACTCCTAAGTCAAGTTCTAGTGTGGAATTCTCACCAAGCACAGATGCACAGAATTACAATTTGAAAATCAACTTTCACGGGACGTTACCAAGCTCAGCTGCAGGACAGAAGGGCTGACTTCTTAGAATAAATAACAGGAAGATAGACGTGTCTGGCAGGCAAACACAGTTTTTTATTCCTGCCAATCAATGGCACTGTAAAACATGCAAGAAACCGAAACATTTGTGTGGTGTGTGGTGTGCACGTGTGTGATTGAAAATAAGAATCAGAGATCAAAAAAGATTGGGCTTGCTCTATCAAGTCAAGTAGAACACAATGATTCCTTTATTAATGTTGATTTTCATTTAAATGTAGCCAGCAAATGAGCTGGCATCTGGGCCATTGGTGCTCGTCTGCTGCTTTTCCCTGGTGAAAGATTTTTGCTGACTTAAAATTTCCATCTCATTGAGCGGAGAGTCTCTGGAGACGCGGAGAGAAGCTGTGAGGCTCGGAAAGTGTCAGACACAACTAGATGCGTCATTTGTTTGCCTGGTGGAAAGCCGAAAGCAAGCACGCCCATTTATTTCATATCTTTATCATAGCAGTTTCACCCCACCTTACATCCTAACTATTTTCATTCGTGGAGATATTTACTCATAAAGTTTCAAGAGAGAAAGAGAAGGGGACCAGCAACCAGTGTAAAAAAAGACGCCTCTGGTGCATTATTGGTTGCATTTATTAAGACAACTTCAGACAAGTCCTGGGTGGAAATAATTCATACGTCAGGCTAGTCCTGGGTTATTGTTATTATTATTATTATTGAAATTCTCCCCATGGAAAATATAATATACAACCAGGTGTGACATGATAAGCAGTCTTCCAGTATCTCAGGGGTTGCCACAAACAAGAGGGAGTCAAGCTGTTCTCCAAAGCACCAGAGGCCAGGACAAGAAGCAACGGATGGAAACTCATCAAGGAGAGAAGCAACCTAGAACTAAGGAGAAATTTCCTGACAGAACAATTAACCAGTGGAACAACCTGCCTCCAGAAGCGGTGGATGCTCCAACACTAGAAGTTTTTAAGAAGAGCCTGGACAGCCATTTGTCTGAAATGGTATAGGGTTTCCTGCCTTAGCAGGGGGTTGGACTAGAAGACTTCCAAGGTCCCTTCCAACTCCTCCTCCAACTCCTCCTCCTCCTCCTCCTCCTCCTCCTCCTCCTCCTCCTCCTCCTCCTCTTCTTCTTCTTCTTCTTCTTCTTCTTCTTCTTCTTCTTCTTCTTCTTCTTCTTCTTCTTCTTCTTCTTCTTCTTCTTCTTCTTCTTCTTCTTCTGCTTCTGCTTCTGCTTCTGCTTCTGCTTCTGCTTCTTCTGCTTCTTCCCTTCCAACTCTTTTATTCTCTTATTCTTTTTTTTAACTCAGCAGTCCTCTGACTGAACATGTAATCAGCCACGGGTCTCGGCACCCGTCCCAAGGGGACCACATTTTTTAAAGCGTTAAATGGCTGTGCCATTAAAGTGGCATCGTATTGATTAAAATCCCTCTGCCTGATGGTGCATGTGGAGCTCAGTAAATTTAGTGTTAAAATCTACTGCCAAAATGAATATTCAGGAAGCCCATCCGAGCTGACCACAAGGAAGGATTTGTAAGATAAGAACTTACATTTGCAACGTTGCTAAATGATCCTTCCTTTTTTCCTCTCAGTCACTTAGGGCCCACCTCTGCATTTCCACCTTTCCGACTGGTAAACAAATATTCATAATTTCTGCAATACTTCAGAATGATAAAGTCACACCAAAACAGTGTTGCAAATAAGCCTGACCGGTGACATGGGTCAAATGGCTGATTCATCTTTACATTAAATACAACAAATTTTTATTTAAATTATTATCGCGCTTTCTAAATTTGTGTCCCTTGTATATATCAATTAGCCTTTACAGAGGTGATGCAATTTTTTTATCTCTGTTTATTTCCATGCTGGTGATGCATAAACAGCCATATTTGTATCCTATGTAGTTAGTTTACATGGCCACTATTTTTTATAAGTCAAGATGGCAGATATACCGGATACTCCTTTCTCCTCCTATTTTCCCCACAACAACACTGTGAGGTGAGATAGAGAGACTGGCTCAAAATCACCCGGCTGGCTTTCTTGATTAAAGTAGGGCTAGAACTCACCATCGCCTGGTTTCTAAGCCAGGATCTTAACTACTGCACCAAACTGACTTTCAACATAAAATCTTAATATATTACAGCTGTAAATTCTGGTGTTATATACTCAGTTTATAATAGACTGATTCCAACAAAACCTGCTGTTTGTATAACACAAAGATGCTTAAGAACATTACAGATGCTTAAGAACATTATAGAGACGCGGTGGCTCAGTGGGTTAGGATGCTGACCTTGTCGATCAGAAGGTCGGCAGTTTGGCGGGTCGAATCCCGAGTGCCACGTAACAGAGTGAGCGCCTGTTACTCGTCCCAGCTTCTGCCAACCTAGCAGTTCAAAAGCACGCAAAAATGCAAGTAGAAAAATAGGGACCACTCCGGTGGGAAGGTAACAGCGTTGCGTGTGCCTTTGGCGTCTAGTCATGCTGGCCACATGACCACGGAGACGTCCTCGGACAAGCGCTGGCTCTTCGGCTTTGAAACGAAGATGAGCACCGGTCCCTAGAGTTGGAAATGACTAGCACGCATGTGCTGGGGAACCTTTACCTAAGAACATTATATCTATCTATCTATCTATCTATCTATCTATCTATCTATCTATCTATCTATCTATCTATCATTTATCTTCTATCTACATCTATATCAACTATCTATCTATTATTTATCTATCTATCTTCTTTCTAGCTATCATTTATCTTCTGTCTACATCTACATCTATTGAGCATCTAGCATCTATCTACTAGCTAACATTTATCTTCTGTCTACATCAGGGGTCTTCAAACCTGGCCCTGTTATGACTTGTGGACTTCAACTCCCAGAATTCCTCAGCCAGGCACGTTGGCTGAAGAATTCTGGGAGTTGAAGTCCACAAGTCATAAAAGGTCCATGTTTGAAGACCCCTGATCTACATCTATATCATCTATCTATCATCTATCTACTAGCTATCATTTATCTTCTGTCTGTCTGTCTGTCTGTCTGTCTGTCTGTATATCTAGCTAGCTATCCAAAACACACATATACATCTATCCAAAACACACATATACATCTATCCAAAACACACATATACATCTATCCAAAACACACATATACAAACAAGCTTACTAGGCTACTATGAGTTTACACTTCAGCAAGCTACAATTAATCTTACTATACATTTTTCTGTCATAGTTTAATAGTCCTCTTAGGTGAAAACCCCGAATTTATGGAATCTCAGAGTAGATGTGAACATTCCTGTCATTTATTATTTCAAACATGCTTTTTTATTATTGTGAGTGGATTATGCATATCAAATTCCTAAAGGATGAAGAGAAATTACAATTTACAGCAAAATCATCACTCCCCACTCCCCTGAATGGTTTTTAAATTAAATTCTAGTTAATTATATTTACATAGAAACTATGAAAGTTTGGCAAAAGTTTGAAATCAATTATGCTAATGAGAATCTGGCGACAATGTTTTGTTGCTGTTGCCCATAATCAAGTATAGTTTTTCTGAGTTAAAAAAATTAGTGTTGATTGGTTTTTGAGCCATCACTATGGAGTTTTTAAATTAATACGATTGAACTGGTCTGATAGGAGTTAGTGCTGCAGGAATGACATTACTTTACCTACTGTAGGCTGAAATTAACATATTTAGGAGGGAAATAATTTTCTCGCAGGGTATCCAATTTTTCACAACATTGATTTCTCTTTTGCGTTTTGCATCTCTCCCCAGACCGAAAGGCTAAACTAACATCTCTGCTTTACATTGCAGGCCACTGAACACCTTCAACTGATTATAATTGCTCGTAATTCTGGTGTCATGGCTGAAGAGAGATTTGTAACTCCTTAGTTCTACTCCTTGTTTAATGCACAAGTATCAAAGCTATGTAGGAGGACAGGTAGTTGATGCCATTTCAAAGTCTCCAGTCCAAAAAAACTCCTCCACCATTCACACTATGTTCCACTGCCATCTCTTTAATAGGTATTTCTTCAAATGTTCATATCTGTCACATCTAATGTCTGTCAATCTGAGAACTCATGTCAGCCCTAATTTGAATGGAAAAGGAATACACATTGTTTGAACATAGACAAATAAAACACTGAAGCCAGAATTTCCATCCATAGGAATTGTTACACCATGCCAGGAAAAGCTGGGATCTAATGTTCTAAGAGGGTGTATTCTCAACTTCAGCAGCTTGAAGATATGTGTGGAGTTCAGCTCCCAGAATTCCCGAGCCATCAAGAATGCTGGGAGGTGAAGTCTGCACATCTTCAAGTTGCCAAGGTTGAAAAACACCTGTTCTAAAGCACATTTAAGGAGGTCAAATTTTAAAAAAAGAAGAATATGTATCTAGCCAGCGAATAAGAACAGTGGCCCGGTTAAACAGTCTTAACCTTTTTCTATATTTATTTAAGTGACTTATTCATTAGGTTTTTATGCTGCCATGCCTTCAATAGCCAACGTGATTCTTCTCCATAACAGCCACATTCTGGAGAGGGTGTCCACGATTAAAGCTTTTGTCAAGGTTGACAACTGCTAAGACGCTTGCTAACCTCTGTCGCTACTCAACTTGCCGCAGAAACAGCGGGGAAGGGAGATGCTGGAAAAAAGAAATGGGATTTTCAAGAAGTCGCCCACAGACTGTGAAAACCAAGGTCACCCAGAGCAGGCATCTGACGGAGAAGTGGACCGTTCTCATAACGAACAGAAAGGATGTGATTTGGGCAAGGTGAACACATGGTAGGTGGGAGTTATGAAAAGCCATTGTTAACTAACCAGGTTTTTGCACGGGGAAAACTCGTGTTGATTTTGCTTCTTCAGGGCTGGTATGTGCATTCAATTCTTATGGCACTTCAAGACCGTAGAGTTTCTTCAGTACTGAATTGGCCAGCCGGACGATTTGACAGGTTTTTTCCCCTTCCTGATTTACCGCAAACTGTTACGCCTTACTAGCCCTCTGACAATATGGACAGAAGCGATAGATGTTTTTAAGGCTTTGGAGATTATCTAGAGGACCGCCAACCGTGAACATCGTGACAGATGGGGAAGTTTCCCCTGATAATGTCATTTCACATTCTAGATGTGCCAGCTCCTAATAGTTTGTCAATGAGACCCACTCGCCAGCCACAGGGGGGGGGGGTTTCTTAATGAAGTGTGCTGATTCAATTCCAGAGTTCTGCAGAAGCATAATGAATGGAGAAAGTCAAGCACCTTTCATAGATTCTGCAGTGTATGCCTCCCAGCATACACAAAGGACAGCATAGCAGGAGGCTGATGGTGCAGATCAGCAGAGGGGCTGGACAGCTCCGGGCGATAACTGCTCACTCAGGATAAGCCTAATGTCTTAAGCTGTTGACAGCCCCAGGCATGGTCAGCCTGGTGGGAAGCCAGGATCTACACCCATTGTCACCTGCACTGGCAGGAAGCCCAGGTTTGAACTGATTGGATGCCATCCACCTGGGCAGGTACAAATAGACGCCAGGCTTCCCTGTTTCCCCAGTTCGTTCTGTTCAGAATAAACTCATCTTTACCCCAGCTCTGTGTCCGTCTCTATGTGAAGCACGCGACTTTACAGATTCAGTCATATACAGAGATTTATAAGCCAGTACGGTCAACCTCTGTTTAGTTTTCTTGGTCATCTTCCACATCAGAGGCTCTTGGTTAAACCTTCCGTACAGAACACATACAAAGTATCCAGGATATTCCTCAAAACTTTAGGTAATCCAAATAAGCACACCTATCAATAAAGGAGAATATTTGTAGCTCAGGGTTGAAATGAGAGGTCCTTGGTGCTCTCTGAGCTTGGTGATTTTCTTGCAGATGTTTCACCATCCAAACTAGACAGCATCATCAGGGCTGTTGATGATGATAATACCTACTTTAGGGAATGAAACATCTGCAAGAAAAAAAAATGTCTATGGAGATGGTCAGTCATCTAGGTCATGGCTTACAAGCTACTGCTAAGCTTGTAAGCCGCCCTGAGTCTTCGGAGAAGAGCGGGATATAAATGGAAATAAAATAAAATAAAATAAAAAATAAAAAATGGTTGTCCCAAAGGTGCTTTTTTTTTTAGGATGGTTCAGCTACCTCCTGAAATAGCACCTTTGGGACCTCTGCAAGAAAGCAACCAAGCTCAGAGAGCATCAAGGACCCCACAAGCACACCTACAAAGGAGAGTGGGGAGTATTATCAGAGCTTCTCTGCAACGAGCAGTAAAGAAATAATGGAATAGCAAAGTTGGAAATGACACAGTGGTTAGAATGCAGTATTGCAGGCTAACTCTGCTGACTGCCAGAGGTTTGATCCACACCAGCTCAAGTTTGACTCAGCCTTCCATTCTTCCGAAGTCGCTAAAAGAAGGACCTAGATTATTGGGGGCAACATGGTGACTCTGCAAACTGCTTAGTGAGGGCTGTAAAGCATTGTGAAGTGGTAGCAGGAAACCCTATACAACTTCAGACAAATGGCCGTCCAGTCTCTTCTTAAAAACCTCCAGTGTTGGAGCATGCACCGGTTCTGGAGGCAGGTTGTTCCACTGGTTAATTTTTCCAACTGTCAGGAAGTTTCTCCTTAGTTCTAGGTTGCTTCTCTCCTTGGTTAGTTTCCATCCGTTGCTTCTTGTCCTGCCTTCTAGGCGCTTTGGAGAACAGCTTGACTCCCTCTTCTTTGGGGCAGCCCCTGAGATACTGGAAGACTGCTATCATGTCACCCCTGGTCCTTCTTTTCACTAGACCAGACATACCCAATTGGAGCAACCGTCCTTCATATGTTTTAGTCTCCAGTCCCCTGATCATCTTTGTTGCTCTTCTCTGTACTCTTTCCAGAGTCTCAGCATCTTTTTTGTATTGTGGCAACCCAAAACTTGATGCAGTACTCCAATTGTGGTCTTACCAAGGCATTATAAAGTGGTATTAACACCTTCCACGGTTTGCAGACTTCTATAAAATTACACTCAAACTGTCTTAAAGATGAGTTTCCTTTGGGAGACAGAGTTAAACTCTTTTTTTTTGCAGAGGCATGCTAATCTTTAGAATGTAGGAGAGGCATCATAAATTAAAATAGTGCATTGTACCATGTTGACCTTTTCAATATTCGCTAGCTGCACCATTAGGATTTCCATCTTTCCTTGACTAAAGACCCCGCTCGTCATTGAGAAAGTTAAAAGAAGATTAAAAAAATTAAAAATGGGGCTGTATTTTTCCCCTTCATCTGACGGGTGTTAACACGTGAATGAGAATGAAGACGTGAGTCTCATCGTAGACCTTAAACATTCAGAACACAATGTCTGGCTCTCCAAGACGAGTCCGTCAAATCTACTAGGAATTGGAAGACGATGGATAGCTAGAAGTTCTCTGCTTTTTGGATTCTCTGTAGACCGCACTTTTAGGAAGCCTGTTCGTATCTTGAAGGATCACCACCTTTAACTTTGTCCATGTGAATATTTTCTTTCTGAACGAAGGCCAACTGTTTCTTTTATTCATCAATGTTTGCCCTGGCTTTCTTTTTACATGACTATTCAAGACATTATGAAGACTTGAGGTAGCCATCTTGTATGTAGTAACTGTTCCCTCAGAAAAAGAGAAAGCTGACTGGTAATAAGATGGCTGCTATAGTGGGCGTGGCATCAATCTGGAGGTCTTCTAGTCCAGCCCCCTGCTCAAGCAAGAGATCCTATACCATTTCAGACAAGTGTCTGTCCAGTCTCTTCTTAAAAGCCTCCAGTGATGGAGCACCCACAACTTCTGGAGGCAAACTGTTTCACAGGAAGGAAGGAAGGAAGGAAGGAAGGAAGGAAGGAAGGAAGGAAGGAAGGAAGGAAGGAAGGAAGGAAGGAAGGACGGACAATAGAATAGAGCTGGAAGGAACCATGGAGGTCTTCTAGTCCAGCCCCCTGCTCATGCAGGAGACCCTATACCATTTCAGACAAGTGACTGTCTAGCCTCTTCTTAAAAATCTCCAGTGATGGAGCACCCACAACTTCTGGAGGCCAGCTGTTCCACTGGTTAATTGTTCTCCCTGTCAGGAAATTTCTCCTTAATTCCAGGTTGCTTCTCTCCTTGATTAGTTTCCATCCATTGTTTCTTGCCTTGGCTTCTGGGGCTTTGGAAAAGAGGTTGACACCCCCCCTTCTTTGTGGCAACCCCTCAAATATTGGAATACCGGTATCATGTTCTCCCACCTAATCCTTCTTTTCTCTAGACTGGCCATTCCCAGTTCCTGCAACCATTCTTCATATGTTCTTTATCTTCAGGCCTTTTACTTGCTCTTCTTTGCACTTTTTCCAAAGTCTCAACATCTTTTTTTGTGAGGTGATGACCAAAACTGGACACAGTATTCCAAGAAGTGGACTTTATAAAGCGGGTCTAATCCTTCACATGATTCTGATGCCTTGCCTCTGTTTATTACAACCAAGAATTGCATTCACTTTTTTGGCTGATCAAGGACATCAGTTTCCCAGAAGGTAAACTACCCTAACCCTGTTGTGATTCAGCATCAGCCTATGATACCGGCAGCTGAGTCTGATGATTCTGAAGAGGAGGAGGAGGAGGGGTTTGGAGAGCCTTTGGTGTCAGAGGGAGGCTCTGATGCACTGCAGGACTCTCAGCCTGGCCCCTCCCATCATGTTCCTCATCAGACTCAGCCATGTGAGCACGAGGTATTGGACGTAGATGATTCACAGCTGGATCTATTCAGGGACGCTAGGAGCAGGAGGCAATCCAGCAGAGCAGAACAGAGGAAGGCAATGAGGCAACTCGGTGAGAGGAGGAAAAGGCAATGAGAAGCCATGCCTTGGGACTGCTGATAAAAGGGTAAGGTGTGGGAGGTGCTGGTTGCTGAAGGCAACCATTTGAAGATCTTCTGCTAGAGTCCTGGTCTGTTATTCCTGTTTAACTCTTGTTTGAACTTTTTGCTTTAACTCTTGTTTGAACTTTTGATTTCTTTGTAAATAAATTTGGTTGGATTTTTCCAGCCTGTTGACTATAAAAAGAGTTTGTCCCTGATACACAAAAGGGGCCGGTCGTAGGCTGGAACAGAACAAACCCTTGGTTGCTTTCTACCAGGTGGATATGTGTGGCTCACAGATATTTCTGTAAATAGATATGAGGTTAGAGGCACACAGGTTTCTGCAAAAGATTGTCTAGAAAATGGCAGATGATAGGGACAGACCCAGCCTTAGCTTTGTATTTACATGGTTATGACAGGGGCCGAACCAGCTCATCAAAGCTACCTTTCTTATGTAGTCCAGGTAAAGTTGTTTCTGCAGATACTAAACATGGTTGATTACCCACTTTAATTCAAAATAACTTTCGGACAATAAAATGATCCTTCCTCCAGAGAAGTATTTAGAGCCAGCAGAAATTCTTTTCTATCCTGGTAGTATTAGTTGACCTGAATTACTCAAAACTGCTGAAGCTCAGAATATTATTATTTTTTATGCATTCTTGGCAAACATTTTCATTTTTGTAATGTACTATAAGACACTAAAGCACTTGCAAAGTACAGAATAAGGAGTATTTTGGAGGAAGAGCAGAGGAGAGGGGGAGACAAATGTGCCAGAGATTTATTTATTTTTTGAAAGGGCCAGGCAAGATTATTCAAGTAAGTCCTGAAATTATTTATCTGCACCATTTTATGGCTTTTGCAACATTTGAAAGGAAATCTTCCCAGTGCCACCTCATGAACATTGTGGTCCATTAAGTGGCTTCCCTCTTCTAATTTTGCATCAGTCAATTAACACTGTGTCAACATCCAGCTCCAGAATCCAAATAAAACTCCAGGTTCATTCCGTTTCCAAAAAGCTTACTGTTCATTAGATACACTGCATGGTTATGTTGAAGCAAAACTAACTCTGAGGTTCCAACACCAATTCATAGACTTAAACAATAATTTTCCCAGCCAAACCCCCAATTTTTTATGTAATCCATATCAACAAGTCCACTTTGTTATGGGAACCATCCGCTTCAAATCCACACCTGTTCTGGTGTCCTTGACAAGACTTCAGGCTCTCACTGTCTTCAGCTGAATCAAAGAGGTTTTGTTTCTCCTTCTTACCCACTGGAAAGTAACACACACACACACACACACACACACACACACACACACACACACACACATACATACACCTAAATCTAAAGGCAAGTTGAAATGCAGAGGCACGCACTGTAACTGCCAAAGTTTCATGCTTGACACATTGTTCCTAAAATATTAAATATGGGGTTCTTTGGTAATTTGTGCTTGAGAACATGAGTATCATCCTTCTTCCCCACGTTGCAAGGGAAGGCGTGCAAAAATATTCCCCAACATTATGGTAGGCATAGAAGAAGAGGCCCATCAAGCTAATGTAACCGCTGTGATATGGTTTGGGAGTAAGAAACAGCTAAAATTCAGCAAGTCTCAAACTGCCCAAATAAATATTATGGCTGCATTGTTCCGCTGAAGAATTGACTTAGTTGAATTTAGTCTCCAAATCTATTCTAAACATGCAGAAGCCTCTTGGAAGTTAGCAAAGCATTAAGGACTTCTTCAGAATTTTTCTTCTGCATAAATAGAACCCTAAACCTTTGGTATATTAATGTATTTATCACATTAATAGAATAACGAAGTTTGAAGGGACCTTGGAGGTCTTCTAGTCCAACCCCTTGCTCAGGCAGGAAACCTTATACCATTTCAGACAAATGGTTGTCCAATTCTTAAAAACTTCCAGTGTTGGAGCACCCACAACTTCTGGAGGCAAGTAGTTCCACTGATTAATTGTTTTCACTGTCAGGAAGTTTCTCCTTAGTTCTAGGTTGCTTCTCTCCTTGATTAGTTTCCATCCGTTGCTTTTTCGCCTGCCTTCAGATGCTTTGGAGAATAGCTTGACTCCCTCTTCTTTGGGGCAGCCCCTGAGATACTGGAACACTGCTATCACGCCACCCCTGGTCCTTCTCTTCCTTAAACTGGACATACCCAAATCCGAAAGGTATTCTTCATTCTGAAAAACTACACGTCCATCCAAGCTTCTTTGCTTTTTTAAAAAAACAAAAACGAATGGTGGTTTAGTAGAAGGGAGACAAAAGGTGCTGCATTTCTCATTTTTAGTTCAATGCTTCCTCCGATAGCCCCTGTCACTTAATTACACGGTAAATACAGGCACTGACAGTTTAATTATATGAAAATAGACGTGATGATAAAAGGTAAAGCGAGAATTATTTCTCTCTTTTAAAAGGTAATTATCGCTGGACTTTCAAACCTTTTTGTGCCACGGCTGGGCTAAAAACCAGTCATTATTTCCTCTCTCCTTTTGTGTCTTTCTTTCCCAAAGGGAATTTAAAGGAACATCCCAGGCTACAGAATTCCTTGCCCGGTTTGTTTCTTTTCTCTTTTTTTTTCACATCTTACCCTTCCTCGGACTTCCATTGTGTTTCCTACCTCAGTTCAGTGGCGTAGCGTGGCTTGTCAGCACCCGGGGCAAGGCACCCGTGGATTTTAGCACTCGAGTCACCTGCCACCGCTGCCAGCTTCTTCTTGCTGCTGCCTGGGCTGGTCTGGTCTGCTGTGGTTCTCTCCCGCGCTCAGCGCTGCGCTGGGCGGCCGCTGCACTGTCCCTCCCCCAGATAGTCCCTCGCTCTCTCTCCGCACCGCACCGCACCGCACGCCTGGCACCCCCCCCCCTCCACAGTGGGCGGCGACCCGGTGGCTCAGATCGGATTCGCACAGCCAGCACTGCAGTGAGAGAGATTGAGTGAGCCAGGCAGGGGCAGAGAGCTGCGAGTGCGAGCGCACCCCCCCAGATGTTGCGGCCGGTGCGGCGGTGCGGCGACCCGGCGGCTCGGATCGGATTCGCACAGCCAGCACTGCAGTGAGAGAGAGTGAGTGAGCCAGGCAGGAGCAGAGAGCTGCGAGTGCGAGTGCGCCCCCCCAGATGTTGCGGCCGGTGCGGCGGTGCGGCGACCCAGTGGCTCAGATCGGATTCGCACAGCCAGCACTGCAGTGAGAGAGAGTGAGTGAGCCAGGCAGGGGCAGAGAGCTGCGAGTGCGAGCGCGCCCCCCCCAGATGTTGCGCCCAGTGCGGCCGGCCCCCCCTGCACCCCCCACGCTACGCCACTGCCTCAGTTTCCCTCCTGTGACCTTGAAAGACCAATCTGGCTTCTAGGCTGATGACCCTCAGCAGAGCAAATGAATTCCTGCCCATCAAATCGTATTTATCTTTACAAACTCAGCTCTGTTTTCCACGTGCTTTCCTTTCTTCACAGAGAAACACCCCCCCTGGCTTAGCGAAAACCTGGGCCAATCAGCTCGTCCTCCAACTTACAACAGTTCATTTAGTGACTATTGAAAGTGACAGGACCATTTCCTACCCTCGCAGCTGCTGCACCATCCCCTGGGGTCACGTGCTCAAAATTCAGACCTTTGGCAACTGACTCATTTTTATAACGGTCGCAGGGTCCCAGGAACATGTGATTCCCCTTTACTGACCTTCTGGGGAAACCCAGGTTCGCTTAACAACCGTGGTACTAATTTAACCACTGCAGTGATTCACTTGAGGACGGGTCACAAGAAATGGGGCAAAACTCACTCAAGTGACGTCTCACTTAGGAGCAGAAATTTGGGGCTCAGTTGTCGTAAGTTGAGGTCTACGTAGAGTCAAACCTTTCCTGGATTTACCACTTGAAAATGGAGCTGGTTCTTGTGCAAGGATAAGATGACTGAATTTGTTTTCTTGTCCTGGGACAACTATGAAAAACGTAAAGGTTACACTTAGGCTAAGTTAGACTTCTTTTGTTGGGTATCTGTTATCGACTGGAAGAAAATTTGTCTATCTATCTATCTATCTATCTATCTATCTATCTATCTATCTATCTATCTATCATCTATCTATCATCTATCTATCTATCTATCTCTATCTATCTATCTATCTATCTATCTATCTATCTATCTATCTATCTATCTATCTATCGCATTGTGGATGACATATAGACTCTGTACTACCATATATGAATATAAATAGGAATTATCTATCATCTATCATTGTCTATCTATCTATCATCTGTCTCTGTCTATCTATATCATTTATCTATCTATCTATCTTATCTATTTATCTATCTACCATATATGATTATAAATAGGAATTATCTTTCATCTATCATTGTCTATCATCTGTCTGTCTATCTATCTATCATCTATCTATCTATCTATCTATCTATCTATCTATCTATCTATCTATCTATCTATCTATGCAGTGCTTTTTTGTAAAAGAAAAAGGTGCCGGAACTCACACATGTCATACAACCCGCCTTGCCTATCCTACAAGGTTCCATCCAAAAAAGGTGCTGGAACTCCGTTCTGAGCTTTCTATGAGAAAAAAAGCCCTGTATCTATGGCATTGTGGATGACTAATTTGCTGACATATAGACTCTCTACTACCATATATGAATATAAATAGGAATTATCTATCATCTATCATTGTCTATCTATCTATCATCTGTCTCTGTCTGTCTATCTATCTATCTATCTATCTATCTATCTATCTATCTCTACATGGGGCTTCCCTTGAAGACCACTCGGAGGCTCCAACTGGTGCAGAATGCGGCCGCGAGAGTTGTCTTGGGAGTTTCCCGGTACTCCCATGTTACACCTTTGCTCCGCGAGCTGCATTGGTTACCAGTTGTCTTCCGGGTGAGGTTCAAGGTCTTGGTTATGATCTTTAAGTCCTTACATGGCATGGGTCCGGGTTACCTCAGGGACCACCTGCTGCCGGCGTCAACTCCCCTCCGCCCTGTGCGTTCCCACAGAGAGGGCCTCCTCAGGGTGCCTCCGGTAAGGGAATGCCGACTGGTGGCCCCCAGGGGGAGAGCCTTCTCTGTGGGCGCTCCGGCACTATGGAATCAACTGCCGGTGGAGCTCCGGATGACATCAGACCTCCGAACCTTCCGTCGCGGCCTGAAGACCCACTTATTCGAATTAGCTGGTCTGGCCTGAAGGGGGAATATGGGCTTTTAAAATTGTTGTTTTTATTATTGTATTATTGTTTTTATTTGGGCATTAGTTTAATCTTATTTTAACTTTTGTATCGTAATTTATATATGCCCTGTGAACCGCCCTGAGTCCCTAGGGAGAAGGGCGGTATATAAATTAAATAAAACTAAAACTAAACTAAACTAAACTATCTATCTATCTATCTATCATCTATCTATCTATCTATCTATCTATCTATCTATCTATCTATCCATCTATCCATCTTTCGTGTTGTGGATGACATATAGACTCTCTACTACCATATATGAATATAAATAGGAATTATTATTTTTATTTATTTATTTTAATTCCATTTATATCCTGCCCTTCTCCGAAGACTCAGGGCGGCTTACAACCTTAGCAGTAGCCTTCATTCTATGTATATGCCTGCTTATTAGGGCTTTCACACACACACCCCAAAGCGGCATTATTACAAAGTCAGCTTAATTGCCCCCAACAATCTGGGTCCTCATTTTACCTACTTTGGAAGGATGGAAGGCTGAGTCAACCTTGAGCCTGGTGGGATGTGAACCTGCACTAATTGCAGGCAGCTGGTGTTACTTAAGGAGGCATTAGCCCACTGCTCCACCAAGGCTCCCAGGTCAAGCACAAAGTCCAGAAGTGGTTTCCAAGTAGAAACAAAACTAATTGTGTTTTTTTTCTCTTTAACCAAAGCAGTCAATTTAGCCATCTCGGCTAACTCCATCTACTTTTGCAGCTATTTGTCCATTGTGGGAAGGATGCCTGCGCTAATTGCAGGCAGCTGGGGTTACTAATGTCCAGATACATACTGAAGGGCAAGAAATATTTCCAAACATGGGGCTGCACGTATGGGTTGGAAAGCACCCCAAACGTCATGCACCAGTCCCAATTCTAAACCTTCGGGCACTTTTTCTTTTGGGCAAAATGAACCTCTCCTTCTTTTGGTTTAGATCATGCCCTCAACGGATAGCTGTGGCATCTTCGTAGAGTGCCAGAAATTATTATTTTTTAATTTCCATCCCAATTAATTGTTTTTTCTGCTCAGTTTCACTAATGAGGTCATTTGCTGAATTACACAACCAGAAGCCCTGCACGGTCATTTGCAGCTCATTTAAGTCCTCAGCTGTTCAGTTCCCTTAAATAAGTCAAAAGGAGGGACATATTCGCAGCCGTTTCCTTTAATGATATTATAGCCCAATCGGATAACATCCTTTTTAGAAAATGTGGGGCTGCTGGTTGAAAGTCAGTTTTAGAAGGGGAAAAAACAAAACCCTGCAGAGCATCAGCTATCGTGTTTTAGCTTTCAAACATAGTTATTTGCTGCATTATTCCTGGGAGACCAGGGAAAATAACGCCATGCGAACCAATGAATTTAAATACACAACCACTGATTTTTTTTCCCCACTGGTAATGTAATTAAGGCTATAAAACATTTCCCAAAGCAAACAGTTATTGTGGGAGCCCTAACTCCCCCTTCTATCCATCACCCGAGATTAAGTTTGTCTTGATTTGGCAGAAGAACTATTTGTTTATCGAAGAATTTGGAAGGCGAGGAGGTTTACACCAGGGCACAAATAATGAAATCACTCAAAACAAACCATTTGCTCCCCACGGAGGGTGCAACAACAACAAAATAAATCAGTGGAGAATCACAACAAATCGGAGGTGTTTTTTGTTGACCGAGATGGATAATTGTTATTTTTTGAGCGGATGAATTCAAAAACGTGATGGCGGCAATTTTACTTTTGAATTCCACTTGGCCTACATACATACATGCATACATACATACATACATACATATATACATACATACATACATACATAGTTTTGCTCTTTGAAAGAGTGGAGACAGTTGTGATGGTACCTTTGAGATTTATTAATAATGGGTCTCTTTTGGAAGAAAGGAATTGCCCCAAACAAGGGAGGACCCTTTTTCAGGCCACTGGATATTTTATTGTTATGAGTGGAGATTATTAAGTGATGTGATTATAATCCAATTCACCTGTCCTTGTCTTCCCAATAAAAGAAACAGAACGAAAGGGAATTGCACAATTACTTTTCCTGAGTAGAACAGAGGGCAAAAGAAGATTTTGCATCTGGGTTTAGAATGATGTCCTGGTTCCGACAGATGAAACTTTTCAAAGAACTTTGAGGCATTGTTTACCTTAAAGAATCTTTAAGGTAGCATAACATTGGCATGGACATAGTAAAAGCCAAAATCTGAGTTCCCCTCCCCTGAGCAGATAGTATCAAAGCACAATTCCCTCCCCCAATTAACAGTCCTAAATCACATTCTCCAATTAGTTTGAAATGCAGGCTTCCCCTCCAGTTCTCCAGCCTGCCAATTCTTATCATCTCTTATTTCAATAACCTTGGTTCTCACATTAGGTCCAGTATCGTTATGTCTAGCTAAACTCCCATGCACTTCCTCCCCCCAGCATCATCTAACTCTAACTCTGAGAGTAAAACATAAAAAGAAAATGGTTGCCTCTCCATTTGTTGTCAAAGCAAAAACATCCGATGTAAGCAGCATTGACAGATGTGTTATTGCTAGAAATAATTTTCAGTGCTATGTTAACCTGTCGCGGAGGTGGGCGGGCAGGGGGAGGAAACGTAGCCTACAAATGCCTGTTATACAATAAGTATCTGAGTTTTTACTTTCCTTGATCATTGCTCAAATTAAACTTCCCTTACAAAAAAAAGAAAGGTGGGTAATTTTCTCAAATATTCAGGCTACCTCTAAGAGCCTGAATTAACACCATGCCAATAAAAAGAGCAAAATAATTTTAAACAGGCGTCTAAGTCCAAGCAATTTTACTGAACTATTGCAAAAAAAAAAAAGCTCTTTGGATCAGGGTTTCCAAATCCTTGAAAACAGCATATATATTTTTTTCCTTAAAAGGTTGGCATTGCTTCAATTTAGAGCAGCGTTCCCCAACTTTTGGTGGTCCGGGGTGGGGGAGGGAAGAGATGGTTTTGCATGAGGGGCAGGCATGCACGTGTGCACAGCTTCTTTTTTGTGAGCGGCGGGCCCATGTGTGCACCCGCTGTCAGTTAAGAAATCCCAGCCTTGATTCTCAGTGCAAAATGAGGGGATTTTGCGTAATTATCCTGCTCTATCCATGGGTGTGCTGGCGCCTAAACCTTGCAGACCCCTGCCTTTGAGTTGAAAGCAATTTCAGACAGATGAGAGGCACCTGTTCCCTTCTTGAAGGTTCACTGGAAAGAAACAGGTTAGCAGATTTGCTTCCCATTTGCCAGAGTCTTTGCTTCAGTTTGCTGGAAGAGTACCAGCTTCATTTAAAACGATCTAATGGAAGATCCACATGGTAGCAGCTTCGTGGAAAACGCTTCCTCGGAGAGATGAGAAGTCTTGCTTTCAGGCAATCAGCAGATAATGTCACTGTCTTTGTTGCTGTTGTTAGCTGCAAAGTTGTGTCCGACCCATTGCGACCCCATGGACAATGTTCCTCCAGGCCTTCCTGTCCTCTACCACCTTCTGGAGTCCATTTAAGCTCATGCCTACTGCATCAGTGACTCCATCCAGCCACCTCATTCTCTGTCGTCCCCTTCTTCTCTTGCCCTCAATCTTTCCCAGCATTAGGCTCTTCTCCAGTGAGTCCTTCCTTCTCATTAGGTGGCCAAAGTATCTGAGTTTCAACTTCAGGATCTGGCCTTCTAAAGAGCAGTCAGGGTTGATCTCCTCTAGGACCGACCGGTTTGATCGCCTCACAGTCCAATGGACTCGCAGGAGTCTTCTCCAGCACCATAGTTCAAAGGCCTCAATTCTTTGGTGCTCAGCCTTTCTTACGGTCCAACTTTCACAGCCATACATTGCAACTGGGAAGACCATGGCCTTGACTATACGCACTTTTGTTGGCAGGGTGATGTCTCTGCTTTTTAGTGTGCTGTCTAGATTTGCCATATGAGCAATGATTGGCAACCGGGCCTCCTTGAAGAAAAGTCGTTGCTTCAATAGCTGTTGATTGAACAACAGCTACGTCTTGACTTGGGAAGGCAACAAGAGTTGGGTTGCACAATCACATGGGATAAATTAAACTCGAAGGATGTTGCTGCAGGCCCCTCATGGATGGCTTCTGAATAACCATCTCAAGAAAACAAAATACATTCTCTGTAAAAGGTAAAGGTAAAGGTTGCATGCTAGTCGTTTCCAACTCTAGGGGCCAGTGCTCATCTCCGTTTCAAAGCCGAAGAGCCAGCGCTTGTCCGAGGACGTCTCCGTGGTCATGTGGCCGGCATGACTAGATGCCAAAGGCGCACGGAACGCTGTTCCCTTCCCACCGTCGTGGTCCCTATTTTTCTACTTGCATTTTTTACGTGCTTTCGAACTGCTAGGTTGGCAGAAGCTGGGACGAGTAACACATTCTCTGTAGCACTTAGTAAATCCAACTGATGGGATGACCTTGTCTGGTAACAAAACGTTCAGAAACTAAATATGAACGAAGCTTGGAGAGCAAACCACGGCCAAAGTCTAAAACCCAAGCTACATGGATTTTCTATTGTTTCCATGGCCCGCTTTTTTTATTGCACGGATTAGAGTTTCCTCCCCACAATAACTCCTCCGACAACCTTATTCCAAGGGCGATGAACTCACTCGTAGGAAATCAGAGGGATCATCATAGCCCAAAGCATGTCCGTCAAGCTCTGGGAGCTGCCAACTAGAACAGACTTATGGAAAGCAGCGTTCCCGTTGGCAAAGGACGTGATGGAGAGCTTCCCCAGGCCCAATGTCCTTTGCCCGAAATCCTCCAGCTTGCCTTGGCCAAACCCATCAGTCTTGTCCTACCTGTATACCAGGTAGGATCAGTGTTAATGCTTAAAGACTTAAAGTGGGAGGCCAGCAGTCACCCGGTTCTCGTGAAAATGGCGAGTGTATTTTCTCCCGATCCTCAAAAACAAAGAGGCACTGGTAAATTGGTTAGGCATAAAAGGGCTGTCTCATTAATCTTTGTCCCCAGGTGGTTAATGGCTCTCATTAACTCTCCCTCATTGGTAGGGTGCACATGTCTGAAATTATTAGAAACGACATTGATACGAAGGAGCAAAATGACTAAAAGCTGCGCCTTTAGGTTTCTGGCAACATGCTAACACGGGACATGGACCTTAGAGAGCCTAGCTCCGTGGTGGCGAACCTATGGCACACGTGCCACAGGTGGCACACAAAGCCCTCTGTGTGGGCACGCGCACCGTCGCCCCAGTCCTAGGCCTTCAGCTGGGTTTTATAAAACCTTTTCGCTTTAGGCCTCCGCTGCCGTGTGCAAAAAAAAAGGGTTAATCAATCAATCAATCAATTTCAACTTCTCACTGGGGGGAAAAAAAGATCTCGCAAAGTTGGAATTGATTGATTGAACTTTTTAGTCCCACTCAGTCTGTCTTTACCACCGCAGCCACACCCACCTAATGGGCCATGCCCACCCATTTGGCCACACCTACCCAATTGGCCACGCCCACCCAGCACCCGATGATACATCAGTGGGTTTTGGGTTGCAGTTTGGGCACTCGGTCTCTAAAAGGTTCGCCATCACTGACCTAGCTAGCAGGAGGAGTTGGGGGATCAGCTAAAACAGAGTGCAGAGAAGATCAACAAAGATGATTAGGTGACTAGTGGCTAGAACATATGAAGAACGGTTGCAGGAACCTCACTCTCTCTTACCCTGCTGATGTTGCCTAGCTTGGTCATGAAACATCTCAACCGAGTGCGAGCAGCATTTAAGAACCATCCAATCATTACTCGGATAATTACCAAAGAACGGCAATCGTCTCTTTAAAACGACGAGGACAAAAGATAGCGTGTTTATCCGAGCACACTTCAAGTTCAGAGGATGAATAATGGAGCAGAGGCCACATTGTCTCATCTGAAATATAATTTAGCTTCTCCTTCAAGCTTCTGGAAAAAAACAGATCCCTTGGTCTTTTATCCGATAAAAGGCTCGCATTTTCCCAGCGCGTGTGGCATTTCCGTTTTTCCATTCAGATTATTCCAGGAAGCATTTACCAGGTCGATCTGATGTTGTTTTATATGAATCGAAAATATAATGAATTATGTGATGGGGAAAAGGGAAAGTGTCTTATTTTACAGAAAACGTGACAAGGGGAAGGCCTCTCTTACCGTAATGTCCTTGGGCACTGTGTGACTGACGGACGCCAAGGTTGGGACTTAGCTTCAGGATCCCACTTGTGTCGGGCTGCATGAAACCCAGTAAGACTCTCTGGGGATGCCATGCCCCACCCACCTACAATAAAACTAGATTCATTCCTGGTTTGAGTGGATCAGCATGTATATATTACCAAGACGTGGCTGGTGAGGGCCCCCATATTTTGGTCCCAAAGGTGCTTTCCCCCCCCCCAAAAGACGATTGGACTTCCTCGGCGTTCTTTTCCTTTGAAAACATTTCGCTTCTCATCCAGGAAGTTCTAAGTGAAGAAGTTAGAACTGAGGAAGCTTCTTGAATGAGAAGCGAAATGTTTTCAAAGAAGCAGTGGGGGGGGAGGGAAACCCAAGAAAGCCCAGTTGCCTTTTGGAAAAAGCACCTTAGGGACAAGCAAGAGCTGGATGAATGAGAATCTCCATAGACATTTAGAGTGGTATTAACACTCTTGAGTCTGTATTGGGGAAACTGTCTACAATAGCTATCCCAAAGGTGCTTTTTCCAAAAGGCAACTGGACTTCCTTGGTTTTCATTGAAGACGTTTCGCTTCTCATCCCAGAAGCTTCTTCAGCTCTGACTGGATGGTGGGGAATAGGAGGATTTATACTCCTTGCAGACCGCTGATCCTTTGCCTTCTTTTAGAGAGTCGTTGAGGCCACATGGAGGTTTGCCTGTGTCCTCAGGGTCCAAGTGACCTCAACGACTCTCTAAAAGAATGCAAATGACCAGCTGTCCGTAAAGAATATAAATCCTTCCATTCCCCACCATCCAGTCAGAGCTGAAGAAGCTTCTGGGATGAGAAGCGAAACGTCTTCAGAGAAAAGCCAGGAAGTCCAGTTGCCTCTTGAAAAGGCAACCATGGGACAACCATGACCTGGAGGACAGAGAATCTCCACAGACATGTCTACAATAGATTACCTCCACAATATATCCATGCAATCAGTTCCTCATGTCCTACTCCATAATTCTGTCAGGGAATTTGTTTTTTTCTACATTGGACACAGGCAGAGCCAAGAGTTGAATCCCTTTGATCAGGGGCCTTCAGACTTGGCCCTTTGGTGACTTGTGGACTTCAACTCCCAGAATTGCTCAGCCAGCCTGTCTGGCTGAGGAATTCTGGGAGTTGAAGTCCACAAGTCATAAAAGGGCCACGTTTGAAGACCCCTGCCTTTGATTGTCTCACTTGTGGAATAACATTTTTTTCTGATACTATTTTCCTTCCAAAAAAAACACCGCTTCCCATTTTCTCATCCTGGTGACATTTCTTTTCAGAAACTACAGCACTCGTGCATGTGTGGCCTATGGTGTCTTTACGAAGAACATTACCACTCATTTCTCTGCTAGAGGAAAGTGTACGCTATTTATATAAGCAAGGAAAATCAAGCTGGGCCCTTTTTATTAATAGAAATTGTAAATCAACCAAGAAAGGATTAAGATCGGCTTTGCCGCTAAAATCTTCTGGTGGACTTGGCAACCCTCCAACGGGAGGAAGCAAAAACTGGGAAATAAAAACAAGAAAGAAGATTGGTGAATGTTTGCAGGCCGCAGATTAAGCCAGGAGGAAAGAATTGCACGGAATTAACTGAAGCCAAAAACGCCATTTCTATTTTTTTTTCTTTTTTGTCCCAAACACATCGCAATTTTCGCATCCGCTATTTCTTCCTCAGTTATACAGTAACTTGTGTGCTTTGTGCAGAAAAGAGGCGGCACGCCGATCTGATGCCGCGTTTTCAACGTCCATCTGAACAACAATTACATTCTGAGACATGATTAAACACAGAAGGTAATTGAGTATAATTCTGTTGTAGATTCGAGGACTACCTGTCCAGGAAAAAAGAAAAATGGAAGCAGAAGAGAAAGGGAGAAGATTTTGATGGGTACGTAATCATGGTTAGAATTTATCCACTGAAATCCTTGGGTTTCAGTTATGTAGTTAGGACTAAATCTTGTTCTGAAATGGTAGAGGGTTTCCTGCCTGAGCAGGGGGTTGGACTAGATGACCTCCAAGGTCCCTTCCAATATTGTTATTGTTATTATTCTTTTATTCATTAAACATGAACCTCAGTCAACTGAACATTCAGATTGACTGGCAGTAATGGTTGACACGGGTTGCTGCCAGCATCCTAGGTATCAACCAGGTATTATTATTGTTGTTGTTGTTCTGACGTCTTTAATGAGGTGTGACTTAAGCGTGAGACAATGCTGATTTATTTTCTAGGACTTGCAGGGTTCCAATTAGATGGGGGAGATTTCGGATATTGATTATTTGATTCCACAACTCCATGGGTTTGGTGTTTTTTTTACAACATTTATATCATTACTAAGCCAATGATTATGGAATTGGTCAAGACTGCAAAAGTGTGGTTTTAAACCTATAACATGAACTCACAAAATAAGGCTACAAAATCTCAATACTTGAAAATATTTCAACACTCATGTCACCAATAAACTCTTCCAAGTCTGATCGACTGAATTAAAGTGTTGAAGATACAACAGTGGGGCAAACAAAGGCACGAAACAATAGAATTAAGAAAAACAAACTGTATATATATATATATATATGAGGGACGCGGTGGCTCAGTGGGTTAGGACGCTGAGCTTGTCGATCAGAAGGTCGGCAGTTTGGCGGGTCGAATCCCGAGTGCCGCGTAACAGAGTGAGCGCCTGTTACTTGTCCCAGCTTCTGCCAACCTAGCAGTTCGAAAGCACGTAAAAATGCAAGTAGAAAAATAGGGACCACTACGGTGGGAAGGTAACAGCGTTCCGTGCGCCTTTGGCGTCTAGTCATGCCGGCCACATGACCACGGAGACGTCCTCGGACAAGCGCTGGCTCTTCGGCTTTGAAACGGAGATGAGCACCGGCCCCTAGAGTCGGAAACGACTAGCACACATGTGCGGGGGAACCTTTACCTTTATATATATATATATATATATATATATATATATATATATATATATATATATATATATATTAAAAACCCTCAATAGACAGCAATATTTCACTTGTCTCTGCAAATTCTTAAATTGTAATAAAACCTGCTTTGCTGGGTTGTTTTGTGTCATCCTGATGTTCATATGTTGTGAAATGTATAATGGAGGCTGCTATCTTATTAAGGATAATTTAGTCTCTTACGCTAATTTACTATCTCAGAAATACCATTTTCTTTGCCAGATAAGAGTTGTGCACTCGTGGTGAAATTTTAACACAACAATTCTGAATGTTATAAGACTCTTTTTTTCCTAACTTGTTGAATTTACCTTGAACATTTTAATTAAAATTCAAACTCATAATCCAAGCATTATTCATTTTGTCTATAACATGTTATTTACAACATGGTAGCAAGATAGAGGGCAGTGAGTAATATCTTCTTAAAATGTACTTGAAGGTTCAAACAGCAATCAATCAATCAATCAATCAATCAATCAGGAAGGTTTAATAGTAGGCCTCTTTAAACCAATACATTAAGAACATGTTTATTTTCATTTTTCCAACGTTGCTGATTAACATGAAAACAGAAGATTTTCAGATCATCAAACCAGTTTCACAATCCGCTAATATATATATATATATATATATTTGCATTTCCCAGAAATAACCCTGGCAAACATTAATTAGATGAACGTCGGTGTGATCATTGAACAATATAAGGCATATTTACATCATCCTTACAAAACAAACACACAGCCATACACAAATCCTCCTAAGGTTCAATTCCAAAGGCATTTAACAGTTATCATCTTGGCAATGAACAAAATATTCATCCCAGCAGCACACAACCTTTTGCACCCTTGTGTGAGCTAGTTGTCCCTATCGTGCTCATACAAAATGGAAGCTTCCTTCATTGTGTTAACTTTGAAAACTGTGTTTGCACCAAATTCTACCCCTGTATCCTTAGACCAGAGGAAAGGAACCATGGCCCCTTTGTGACTTGTGGACTTCAACTCCCAGAATTCCTGGCTGGCTCAGGAATTCTGGAAGTCCACAAGTCATAAAGGGGGCCGTAGTTCCCCACCTCTGCCTTAAAACCTGAGTCTTACCTATTAAAATGGCTGCCTCAGGAATTCTGGGAGTTGAAGTCCACAAGTCATAAAGGGGGCCGTAGTTCCCCACCCCTTCCTTAGAGCCATCCTTTTGCGCTCTGGAACTTTATATCACTGCTATTATGTGTATAAAATGGTGAGTGATCTGATGATATATTTATTCCATGGATGAGAAGGCTGAAGCCTCAAATGTCTTGACCATGCATTTGTTAACTATTATAAAAGGATCTAGGTTTTATTTTTAATTAATTGTTACCCTTTAAAAAAGAAAGAAAGAAAAACAGTCCACTCGTGTCCTATCCAACATTCAGTTCACAGAAAGAAAGAAGACCCAAAACTCCGAGGAGTAGACCCACACGAAACCGGCAATGGAATAGACACCTAATGCACCACGGACAGGATACTCAATACGGAAAAACTATAGCCCATATTTTTGTAACAGTTCAGATTGCCATGGACGTTTTCTTTCTGGGAAATCATCAGGGATGTGGATATTTTTAAAATCCTGGATGCATTTTTTCATCTCTTCTTCAACGCTGAGCTTCTCACAGACCTTTTTCTTGGAGAGGTTTGTTTCTCGGGACTTACTCATGAGAGTCTGGAAGAGTTCGCTGTTCCGACGCTTATCCGGTGGAGGCATTTTCTGGACCGGAGCCTTCTTCGATGGGCGATCCAATGTCAGAGTATTGGGCTGGTGGCCTGTAGGCTGCTGGGTGCTAGTAGCGTTCTCTTGAGGCGTGCCCGCTTCGGAATGACTCTCGCAACTGGAGGTGGACAACTCGTTGCAAGAAGTTCCACTCTCGCTTCCTTTGTCCGTCACCTTTTCGTGTTTCCCATCTTCGTGATCTGGTTTAGGAGACACATTTCTCTGGGGCGGTCCTAATAAACAAAAGGGTTCGGATTAGTAGGAGACACAAGCAATTTGCAAACATTTAAAATATTTTTTTTTAAAAAAACAACTATAAAAGGTCAGATTTTTTTTAAAATCCCATTTATATCCCGCCCTTCTCCGAAGACTCAGGGCGGCTTACAATCTAAAGCAGAAATCAATGTGCTTAGCAATGTGCTTAGATGCTTGGAGGAAGGGCCCCCGAAGATCTTGCTTTCTCGCTAGGGTTGTGTAAGAGAAGGAATGACAGAACCCGGGGGCGGAGTCAAAAGAGGGATCAGCCTAGAATCCCTAGGTAGTCATAAGTGGATTGTCTATGGAGATTCTCAGTTGTCCAGGTCGTAGTTATCCCATAAGAGAACAAACCCCAAAAGACAAAATTCAGCAGTCTATCTGCATTTGAAAGACAATGGCCGCTCTTTCGAAGACAGCAAAATTGACATTTTGGGCAGAGAGGACCGCTAGTTTGAAAGAGGGGTCAAAGAGACTATCTAGGTCAAAACTTAACAGCCCTCCCTCAACAGAGGGGGAGAGATACAACATCATCTATCTCCAGTCTGCCACACAGTCCTTTCAACAATTCCAAGATGGCTCCACACCCATTTGCTCTACTCAGGTGACCCTGAGGGCACAGATAAACCTCCAAGTGGCCTCGACAGCTCTCTAAAAGAAGGGTTAGGGTTAGGGGAATCCTTGCATTTGTTAAGTTGGTAACATGGTTGTTAAGTGAATCTGGCTTTCCCCGTTGACTTTGCTTGTCAGAAGGTTGCAAAAAGGGATCACATGATCCCGGGGTGCTGCGACCATCATAAATGTGAGTCAGTTGCCAAACGTCTTAATTTTGATCATGTGACCACGAGGATGCTGCCACGGTCGCAAGTGTAAAAAAATGGTCATGAGTCGCTATTTTCCATGCTGTTGTAACTTTCAACGGTCATTCAATGAACCGTTGTAAGGCCAGGACTATCTGTATAAAGAAGTAAAAGAAAAAGAAAATATAGGGTTTGTACCGAAAGTTGCAGAACAGGTAAATAGAGCAATGTAGAATTTGGCCCCCAAAGCAACAATCAGCGCAGATAATGTGGTTATGTCAACCAGCCATGATCAGCTTTTCTGTTTTAAATTATAACACGGTGTGAATTTCATCCCATTTGCCCACATTCTCTCCCACTTATTAAAACCAAAATTCACAGCCCATTTTAATCACTCAACGTGTTCTTCTTCGGTTTCCACCTTAATCAAAGCTTGTACGCTTTCGCAATTACATGTTCAGCATTTGTTACATCCTTCATTTCCAAATTCTGCCTTACATTGCTCAAGTCCCATTATCCTTTTATCTGTATTAAATCTTTCTCTTAATTGTGCATGTGAAAAGCATTGGAAAGTTCCTCCACGGTCATTGTTCTCTCGACTTCGTCTTACGTTCTCCCCCTTCCTTTACTAATAAATCTTGATATGTTGCCCATTTCTATCTGCTGTTTCTCTCTCTCTCTCTCTCTCTCTCTCTCTCTCTCTCTCTCTCTCTCTCTCTCATTCTGAAGGTGGAAGGAAATAAAACATAACTGCTAGGAGAGGAATAATTGACCAGAAAGAGTCAAGTAGCAAGACTTGTATTTCCTAGGAATACCCAAGCATGAACCAAACTTAGAACACAGAACTTAGAATACAGAAATTGGAAGGGACCTTGGAGGTCATCTAGTCCAACCCCCTGATCAAGCAGGAGACCCTATACCAGGGGTAGGCAACCTCGGCTCTTTTATGACTCATAGCTGACTCAGGAATTCTGGGAGTTGAAGTCCATGAGTCATAAAAGAGCCGAGGTTGCCTACCCCTGCCCTGTACCATTCCAGACAAATGGATATCCGATCTCTTCTTAAAAACCTCCAGTGACGGAGCACCCACAACTTCTGGAGGCAAGTCATTCCACTGTTTAATCCCGGCGAGGGACACCTGATCCCCCTTTTTGTGACCGTCTGACCAGCAAAGTCAACGGGGAAGCCGGATTCACTTAACAACCGTGTTATTAAAGAAACAGCTGCAGCGATTCACGATTAACCGCCGTGGCAAGGAAAGGTCGTAAAACGGGGCGAAGCTTGCTGAAGAAACGTTCTCACTTAGCCACAGAAATTTGGGTGCTCAATTGTGGCAGTGAGGCAAATTGATGGACTACCTGGAATTCCTTTTAAGCCATGTAAAAGGGGAGGACTAGATGTCCTTTATGTTGCCCTATCCTTCGGCAAAATGAGCTCTGCCCCCGTGTTTTGAGGCAGAGCAGAGATGTGGCAACATTCGCTAAATTCCCTTACACAAAATTCAGGCAGCATTTGCAGGAGGTGGCTTATTATTACACAGAGTCCTTAAAAGGCAGAAAGGTTTATAGGGCTGTGTGTTTACCAGCAACCGCATCTCTCACACACAAAATACATTTTTTTAAAAAAAAAATCTTGCCAAAGTGATTAAGAAAGCCAAGGTAAGCGGATAATGAGATGAAGAACATGGCCTAATTGGTCGTGAAATGTCAATATTTCAATAAATGTGCACCGGAAGTTTATAATATTGAATTAGCCTCTCTCTGCTTCCATTCCTCCTTGCAAGCTATAAATCAAGAAAAAGACAAATTGCCCACTGTTGCAAAACATTCATATTCTGATTTATCAAAAGTCAGACAAACACACGGAACAATATGTTTCGGGGAGATAAAGAAAACGTATTAAAACAGCTCGACGTCTTAGGCTAATGCCATTTAAGACTAGGCACGGGTGATCTTTCTTATTTCAATTTGCCATCTGTTCCCAGAGTTCAGCATTGTGCGGCGCATGAAGTTTTGGCATTAATCTAGTCTCGCGTTAAGACAACCGTTAGCAAATTGATTTGGGATTGAAACAAGATTCAAATGCAGGGAACAAATTGCTCTTCTTAAACCAATGCTATCCCACCCATTCCTGCTAAACTGGAATTAAGAAACTGGGGAAAAAACATGATTACGTGAAGCATTAGACACAAGGAATCTTGCAATAGTGGCGAATATATGTAGCTCAGATATAGGATGGGGGTGGAAGTTCGTTCTCCGAGCTTGTGGGTTGGTTTCCGAACGTTTTGCTACCAGGCTGGGTAACATCTTCAGCGGAGTCTAAGGGATGGCAGTGTTGATGTTCTTCTGTTCATAAGGGCTTCACCTGTGTTGTAGACTGGAGATAGATGTCGTACCCCAAAATTGAGCAGCCCTCTCTCAACAGATGGGAGGAGGGAAGGATATAACATCATCTATCTGCAGTCTACCACACAGTCCTTCCAGCAGTTCCAAGAAGGCTCCACACCCATTTGCACCACTCAGGTGACCCTGAGGACACAGACAAACCTCCAAGTGGCCTCAACGACTCTCCAAAAGGAGGCAAACAACCAGCTCTCTGCAAGGAGTATAAATCCTTCCATTCCCCACCGTCCGGTCAGAGCTACATCAGAAAGTCCAGTTGCCTCCAGACAAAGCACCTTTGAGGTTCAATTTAATTATTTAAAATAATTTTTGAAAAATATTTTAATTTTTGTCGTTCACGTTTCATTCTGCCCCTCCTTTGGCATCCTTTCGTTAATGATTCTATTCCACCATTTCTTCAATAGTAAGGTAGCTCTTGTCCCATGGTGAGCTGGCCACAACAAGTTGGCCTTTGCAAATTGACTACTCCAGATTCCTCTGAGCATAAATTGTCTTCTTCTTCCTAGGTTGCGAAACACTTGTCTTCAGAATATAGTTTAAGAAATATTAAGGAATCTGTAGACGGATTTATGAAACTGAGTAAGCTTATCAATGGATTTTTAAAAAAGCTTCTGAGAATGTTTACGCCAATGGGAATCAGCTGTAAAATATCCACTGCAAATTGCCTGGGGGAATGTTTGAAATGCTCAAAATGATACACGCGTATTCATTTAATAATCCTCTTTTTACAATAATGTTGTAATGTTGCCTAATGTAGCCTAATTCTCAGATTGCAAATGAAGGGCTCCTGATTAAAACACAATGCTGGGACTGGTATTTATATGCCTAGATATTACAAATATGGGATAATTGCATCCAGCATGTAAAACTACTATCAAGAAGATTAATGAGCTTTGTTGCAAACATCAGCCCATAAAAATAAACATTATTACATTAAGCACCTAATTCTATTAGTAAATTATTTCTTGGCTCCTTGAAACAATATGAACATGTGCAGACTTACCAAAGATACTGCTTTGCAGTTTCTGCCAATATCATTGAAAGATGTGTACAGAGGAGTTTTTGAAAAGTCATAGTTAACCGTTTTAAGAAAATACGATTTGCAATCCTGAGTCGTAGGCACGACAAAGCAAGACAAGAAACTGGCATTTATTTCCAGTTTGACTGCTGAAAGGTTTTGTAAAACTTGGCCATTAAAGTTACAACTTGTGTAATAAAAGAGATAATCTGGGGGGGGGGAGAGCATACTGTACATTCCCCTATTTAATCTGTCCTCTTAACCATAAAAGTTCCTGAAAGTCCAGGCAACATCTGCTTCTATGATAGCAGAATATTTTTAGCAGAACGGATCAACAGCAAAAAGGGATCTTGATTGTAGAAACAGCTGACAAACAAAAGCTCAGTTGGCTGACATGGACCTTCCTTTACATTTCCAAAGGCAAATAGATGAATTACTCTTGGAGCGGGGGGGGGGAATGATTTCAAGACAGATTTTTTTTTAATCTATAGAAAACAACATTGATTATATAGTAGATGCTTAATTACAAGGCAGGGAACAAGTTTTCCTGTGAACAGTGAAACTCAGCAAGAGAAAAAACAGATGGCCTGCAATGGAATATTTCATTCCTTGAAAAGAAATCAAAATATAAAATCTCACAGCCTGCATTTAGGATAGGATAGGATAGGATAGGATAGGATAGGATAGGATAGGATAGGATAGGATAGGATAGGATAGGATAGGGCGAGGCAGGATAAGATAAGATGATAAGATAAGATAAGATAAGATAAGATAAGATAAGATAAGATAAGATAAGATAAGATAAGATAAGATAAGATAAGATAAGATAAGATAAGATAAGATAAGATAAGATAAGATAAGATAAGATAAGATAAGATAAGATAAGATGGGATAAGATGGGATGGGATGGGATGGGATGGGATGGGATGGGATGGGATGGGATAAGCTATGGCAAAGCAAGGCAAGACAAGACAAGATAAAATAAGATTTACTGTGGGCACACTAGCACACATTAAAAATAAAATTCTGTTGCCTGCTCACAAAAATGTACTGTCCATCTTGAATAGTACACACACACACACACACACACATATATATATACATATACACATACATATACATATACGTACGTACATACGTATGTATGTATGTATGTATAATATGCAGTATTCATATATGCTGCCCAGTCAAGCTGACTCAGGAACACAAAGAAATACAAATAAAAAGTAACACCCATAGACCTCCCCTCAGACAAAATTGCAGCCTGAACAAATTACTAGATCCCCACATTGCTTGTCAAAGGAAAACTGGAAGGCAAAGAGAGTTGATCCATTTTAATCTTCAGAGATGAGCACAATTGGAATTCAACTCAGGAATCTATTGGCAACCAGTAACCACACCACAGACGTGAATTGCCTGAGATAAGCTCTCATTGTCCACAGCCTGACCATCACATTAGGGACACACTAACACCAGTACCACCATTAAAAAGGCACCACAAAGAATGTTCTTCCTGCATCCATTCAGAAAGCTCAGATTGCCCAAAGATTTGCTTCCCCTTTGCTCTGCCCTTGCTGCTTATCACAAGCGTGTCGTTGGCATATCGCACCGATATACAGGCCATCGTGAACCCTGTTGGCTCAACTGAAACCTAAGATTGCAATTCTCCTTTCATTTATCTGAGAGTAAGCCCCATTAAATTCAGTGGGCCTATCTTTGAGTGGCCAAATTCAAGGGTCCAGGATGTGATCCATACTAATTCAGCTCAATATATTAGCTGTCTAGGCTAAGGGAAGGCTAAGGGAATTTAACAGAATAACAGAGTTGGATGGGACCTTGGAGGTCTTCTAGTCCAACCCCCTGCTCAGGCAGGACACCCTGTACCATTCCAGACAAACAGTTGTCTAATCTCTTCTTAAAAACTTCCAGTGTTGGAGCATTCACAGCTTCTGGAGGCAAGGAGTTCCAGTGGTTAATTGTTCTAACTGTCAGGAAGTTTCTCCTTAGTTCCAGGTTGCTTCTCTCCTTGATGAGTTTCCATCCGTTGCTTCTTCTCCTGCCTTCAGGCACTTTGGAGAAGAGCTTGACTCCCTCTTCTTTGGGGCAGCTCCTGAGATATTGGAAGGCTACTATTTATTTCTTTTAAATCAATCAATCAATCAATCAATCTTTATTTACTGTTTATTTATTTAAATAAAGAAACCAATATTTTATTTAAGGCCTTAGAACAGCAGACCCCAAACTTTTGGGTGCCAGGGACCTGTTCCACAGAGAGAGGTTTTTCCGTGGATCGGGGGCGTGGGCCGTGGTTTCACCTGCTGCCTGCTAAGAGAATCTGGCTTCTCCATTGAACTTTGCTTGTTAGAAGGTCACCAAAGGGGGGGGGGAAACATGACCCTGGGACGTTGCAATCATCATAAGTACATACAGAATATTTTATTTAATTAACGGATTTGTTCATCACAGGTATTTTTATGTGGCCCAGCTTGAGAGGACATCTGAAATGTATGAAAGTAAAAAAAAAAAGGATCGAAATCTTAAGACATAAAACATGGTCGGTATCCGGCAACTGAGATACCCGTGGCTACCCAATGTCAGAGCTGAACTCTCAAAAGTTGGAGAGTTGACTAATGGGAGCCAAAAGAGATTTCTTGAGAGTCCCATCTGCGCATAAAGGGGGGTGACTGGCAAGGAAGGGCATCTTAGATCAGGGGTCCCCAAACCCTGGTCTGCGGACCGGCACTGGGCTGTGGCATGCCAGCAACCGGATCACTCAAACTGTTCTGTACCAGCCTACTACCGGCCCTGCAGAAAAGGCAGGGACAACCCCTTTACAAAACGGCAAGAGGCTGGAACTAAGCCTGCCAAATTTATTAACATAAAACAGAGCAAACAGAGCAAACACGAACCATGAAACAGGAGCTATTCAAACGGTTGCCTTCAGCAAACCAGCCCTCCCACACATTCCCCTTTTAAACAGTTCAGGGCGTGGCTTCTCTCTGCCTCCTTCCGAGGTGCCCCATTGCCTTCCTCTGTTTACTCCTGATTGACTGCCTCCTGCGTTGGGCGTCCTTGAACAGGGCCAGCTGTGGGTCATCTTCATCCACGCTGTCAGGCTCACACAGCTGGGTCTGCATCGTGACCAGGTGGGAGGGGGCTGGCTGAGGGCTCTCATCAGCAAGCTCTCCAACACCCCCCTCCTCCTCCTCTGAATCGTCCGACCCAACTGCCGAACCCACAGGCTGACCCTGAATCACAACACAACAAGCACAGCCCCATCCATGGGATGCAGGCAAAATCACTCCTCTCTGGTATGCGAAAAAAAAACTTTCTGCATGGAACAGGTCCCTGGTGCCCAAAAGGTTGATCCTATTTTATTTTCTACTTCACACATTTCAGATGTCACCTCCAGCTGGACCACATAAAAATACCTGTCAGAAATAAATTCATTAATTTTTTTTAAAAAATATTTTGTATTTCATCAGATCAAGAAAAGGATCGTTCCCCCCTCCCCCCACCCTACGCCCCCTGAGTACAATGCCCTCTCTGGTATTATACGAAGCGGGCCGTGGATCCAGAATGTTTAAATAAATAAATAAAACTTTTAAAATACACTGTAATTGTCTTGTGGCATCCGTTCCTGCTTGGCTGACAAAGCTTAGCTTGTTGAAAGGGGTGGAAATCAGATCTCGAGATTCTTGTATATATTGCAGTGTGAAGCTACTGCGTGATCTTCTGAAATACACCGCCTTATCAATTTTCTGCAGAATTATTTATAGCAATAATATATAACATTACTTTGCTTCCCCCAAAAATCCAAAGCCCAGCAAATTTTCAATTTGCTAGAAACTTTTTCATATTACCAGTAGGTCATCAGCTGCTCTAATTCCAAACCCAAACGCAAGCAAACAGCTTTTTTTAAATTTTAAAAAATCGCATTTTACAGACCTCTCTGCAAAATTAACTTACGCTGTATCTCAAAACCAATATTCTTTCCTTAGCTGTGAGATCAATATTTACACATCCACTTGCTTTTAGATTTGTGACACATATTACATTTTGATTGCTGCTCATACCATTAAAAAGCAGGCAGTTTCGACTGTAATCTGCCATGCATTTTTAAACAGTGACCTACGATATAAACCTCAATAATAAAAATTCTAGGGAGGATATTCTCCTTGACTTTGCTACCTGAATGGAACACTGCTCAATTTCCTAGACGAGCTTTTTAAAAATTTATACCAGCAAGTGCAAAACACTCTTTGCCATGCAAAATGGAAGGGGTTTTTTGCTTTTCTCCTTATTTCCTTTGTATCTTAATATCCTGATTAGTCCTTTTTCTCATCGTTAAATATGTTCACATGCCTATGATCTTTTACTCCAATTACTGACATTCGGCTTCGTGTCTCTTTCGTGTTATTTATGGAAAGGATCAGCAACTGAGTGACCCTGGACCAAATCCAGAGTTACAGAGCTGGAAGTGTTAAAAATGTGCAGAAAATGTCACATTTCTGATGACAAGACATGCAAGCAGGGCATTTTCCATGCCTTGGTTTCAAACCCTTGCCTTGTTTTTCTGACGATTGAATTGCTCATCAAGACTTCGTGGGCTCCTGCTTTTTACTGGATTTTATGAATATTTACTGCAGTCTTCACTGGCAGCATAAAAGTTGGCTTAGTCACGTTTGGTGAATGGGTATTTTAAAATCTTCGTTAAGGTAATGAAAGCGGGAAAAATAAAGAAGCCAATGGAGGAGAACATTTGTAGCTCAGGGCTGAAATGAAGGGTCCTTGGTGCTCTCTGAGCTTGGCAGTTTTCTTGAAGACGTTTCATGACCCAAACTAGGTAACATCATCAGTGCTAGAAGGCAGTAGGGTTTGCAGAGAGGAGGAGGAAGAGGAAGAGGAGCAGGAGGAGGAGCAGGAGGAAGATGACGACTGTGGGGTCCTTGGTGCTCTCTGAGCTTGGTGATTTTCTTGAAGACGTTTCATGACCCAACTAGGTAAGAACATCAGAAGGGAGTGTGGTTTGTAGGGAGGAGGAGGAGGAGGAGGAGGAGGAGGAGGAGGACTGTGGGGTCCTTGGTGCTCTCTGAGCTTGGTGATTTTCTTGAAGACGTTTCATGACCCAACTAGGTAAGAACATCAGAAGGGAGTGTGGTTTGTAGGGAGGAGGAGGAGGAGGAGGAGGAGGAGGAGGAGGAGGAGGAGGAGGAGGACTGTGGGGTCCTTGGTGCTCTCTGAGCTTGGTGGTTTTCTTGCAGATGTTTCATGACCCAATTAGGTAACATCATCAGTGCTACAAGGGAGTGGGGTTTGTGGACCAGAGAAAAAGGAGAGGGAGGGAGGGAGAGAGGGAGAGAGGGAGAGAGGGAGGGAGGGAGGAAGGGAGGGAGGGATGGAGGAGGAGGAGGAGGAGAACTGTGGGGTCCTTGGTGCTCTCTGAGCTTGGCGGTTTTCTTGCAGAGGTTTTGTTACCCAAACTAGGTAAGATCATCACTAGCAGTGATGGTGTTACCTAGTTTGGTAATGAAATGTCCTGCAAGAAAATAGCCAGGTTCAGAGAGCACCAAGGACCCCTCAGAAGGAGAAAGCCTCAAAATAAGCTTCCCTTCTGGTGAGTTCATCCATGCAAGTTTCTCACCAGGGTTAAGGGTGCAAACAAAATAACTGAGTAGTGAACCTCCACGGGTCCACCATCCTTATTTCTCAAATTTCACACAGCAGTTTTACACTGTCGTGCAAACCTTCTGAACTGCTGGACTCTGTCTTCCCACTTAGGGGCCCAGCATGCCATCCAGGAAGGAAGGACGGAAGGAAGGAAGGAAGGAAGGAAGGAAGGAAGGAAGGAAGAAAGAAAGAAAGAAAGAAAGAAAGAAAGAAAGAAAGAAAGAAAGAAAGAAAGAAAGAAAGAAAGAAAGAAAGAAAGAAAGAAAGAAAGAAAGAGAAAAAGATGAAAGAGAGGGAGAGGGGAAGAAGATAAGATGAGAGAAGATGAGATAAAATAAGATAAATGACTATCCTTCCATTCCCCACCATCCAGTCAGAGCAGAAGAAGCTTCTTGGATGAGAAGCAAAACGTCTTCAAAGAAAAGCCAGAAAGTCCAGTTGCCTCTTGAAAAGGCAATCATGGGACAGCCATGACCTGGAGGACAGAGAATCTCCACAGACATGTCTACAACAGATTACCTCCACAATATATCCATGCAATCAGTTCCGCATGTTCTACTCCATAATTCTGTCAGGGAATTTGTTTTTTTCTACATTGGACACAGGCAGAGCCAAGAGTTGAATCCCTTTGATCAGGGGTCTTCAAACTTGGCCCTTTGGTGACTTGTGGACTTCAACTCCCAGAATTCCTCAGCCAAGCAAGCCTGGCTGAGGAATTCTGGGATTTGAAGTCCACAAGTCATCAAGGGGCCAAGTTTGAAGACCCCTGCCTTTGATTGTCTCACTTGTGGAATAACATTTTTTTCTGATACTATTTTCCTTCAGAAAAAAACTCTTCCCGTTTTAGATTAAATAACCTTTATTGTCATTTTTTTTACTGTGGGCACACATTAAAAATGAAATTTAGTTGCTTGCTCCAAACGGTACACATATATAACGCACATTTAAACATGGTATGTAGAACATCTGTGTAATAAACTTACACCCTTACATGGACAATATAGCGAAATAAAAATACGTCATTTTGTGTTTCTTCCACAGTATTGTGTCACACTAAAACTCGGGGGTTAATGAACTGTTTCACATAGACTGATGCAACATTTGATTTTTTAAAAAAAATAAACAAATAAATAAAAGTAAGAGAAATAGGCAAAGATGCCAAAGACATAACAATTACTGTTTGCAATATTATGGATTTCTTCATATAGTTAGAAAATAATTGGGCCACTGTTTGTTAAGAGAAAGCATTCCATTCAAATCTCTGCGGGACTTAATCCGTGGCCTTTAGCGTGAGGGGGAGGGTGGGGGTGGGAAATCACCAATATATTTTCCCTAATCAACACTGCAATATTAATGAGCGCAGTTGGGGGTCTAGAGCATTGAAAACTCACAGCAGGTAATGAAAATGTCATTCAACTTAGTCTGAAAATTCACTTTTTTAAAATGAAGAAATGGACATTGCGGGGGAAAAAAAGACAGCGTAGAATAACCAGAAAGCCTGAATTCCAAATTAAAGGGCAAAACAGATACTCCTTAGATGATCTAAGATGAAAACATTTCCTGAATTATCTTTGAAGCAGAAGTGGGGGTGGGTGAGGGAAAGCCACGAAACCGTGCATTCATACAGTAGACTACTCTTTTTTTAATACATCCAATTATTCTAAAAGCGTTTAACTTTTATAGAAGAAGAAGAATTATTTGGCAAAAGTATTAGGAAATAATTAAAGCCACTTCATTACAATGCAGCTGAAAGAAGCTACAGCCTATTATTGTTACAATGGCTAGCATCTGCAGTACAGCAGCATATGCAAAATAGAAAAAAATGGACTTCCTCTGAAGTTAATTATGCATAAGAGAAACAGCTTCCATTCTTTACTAACGTACTTCAGTGTAGGCTGCATTAAAGTCAGTACGACTTATTCTGTATGACCATTAATGTATTCATAAAGTTTTAATCTGCTTTTCCAGATTAAAAACAAACAAACAAATCGCAAACTGAGATGCAATTAGAAGCAATTTTGCAATAAATTAAAAACAACTGCAACCCTAATAATTCAATTAAAAACCAACATACTTAAAACCGTAAGTAGTTGAACAACTAAAATCTACACCATTCGTGAACTCACACCGAAAGTAATTTCAAGTGAAGTAAAGCAGCAATTTAATCAAATTCCTGATGGATACTGTATGCTTTATGCCTGTAGCTTTTTTCTTTGGTTGGGATCTGTGATGTGTGTCATGGTTCCGACAGATGAAACTCTTCAAAAGAACTTCGAGGCATTGTTTACCTTAAAGAATCTTTATTTGAGCAGCAAATAACCACTTTCTTGGTGTGTTTTTTTCCTTTGAAAACATTTCCCTTCTCATCCAAAAATAGAATAGAAGAGAACAGAAGAGAAAAGAGAATAGAATAGAATAGAATAGAATAGAATAGAATAGAATAGAATAGAATAGAATAGAATAGAATAGAATAGAATAGAATAGAATAGAATAGAATAGAATAGAATAGGGAAAGAATAGAATAGGGAAAGAATAGAATAGGGAAAGAATAGAATAGAATAGAATAGAATAGAATAGAATAGAATAGAATAGAATAGAATAGAATAGAATAGAATAGAATAGAATAGAATAGAATAGAATAGAATAGAATAGAATAGGGAAAGAATAGAATAGAATAGAATAGAATAGAATAGAATAGAATAGAATAGAATAGAATAGAATAGAATAGAATAGAATAGAATAGAATAGAATAGAATAGAATAGAATAGAATAGACAGAGTTGAAAGGGACCTTGGAGGTCATCTAGTCCAACCCCTGCTCAGGCAGGAAACCCTATACCACTGCAGACAAATGGCTGTCCAGTCTTTTCTTAAAAACTTCCAGTGTTGGAGCACCCACAACTTCTGGAGGCAGGTTGTTCCAGTGGTTAATTGTTCTCACTGTCAGGAAGTTTCTCCTTAGTTCCAGGTTGCTTCTCTCCTTGATGAGTTTCCATCTGTGGCTTCATTTCCTGCCCTCAGTAACTTCATCCCTTAGAACTGAAGAAGCTTCTTGGCTGAGAAGCGAAATGTTTTCAAACGGGGGAAAAAAAGCAACCCAAGAAAATCCAGTTGCTTGCCAGAAGGTTGCAAATGCGGATCACATGACCTTGGGCCACTGCAACCGTCATAAGTAAGAGTCAGTTGCCGAGCATCCGAATTTTGATCCCGTGACCACGATGCGGCTGCAACGGTCGGTAAGCGTGAAAAATCAGCCGTAAGTCACTTTTCCCCTTGCTGCTGTAACTTTGAACAGTCACCATAGGAACTTACATACTCGTGGTAGAAGGGTTGGACTAGAAGACCTCCACGGTCCCTTCCAACTCTGTTATTCTGTTATTCAAAAGCACAGACAAAGGACTTACGAACAGAGCTGGTAATAGGTTGGGCTGCATATTATTGCCTTTTAAAGCAGCTTTTCAGCATCTAAAGATGATGTCAATCCATTTCTCCATCTCTATCAACATTCTATAAAGGTAAAAGGTAAAGGTTCCCCCGCACATGCGTGCTAGTCGTTTCCAACTCTAGGGGCCGGTGCTCATCTCCGTTTCAAAGCCGAAGAGCCGGCGCTTGTCCGAGGACGTCTCCGTGGTCATGTGGCCGGCATGACTAGACGCCAAAGGCGCACGGAACGCTGTTACCTTCCCACCGGAGCGGTCCCTATTTTTCTACTTGCATTTTTTACGTGCTTTCGAACTGCTAGGTTGGCAGAAGCTGGGACGAGTAACAGGCGCTCACTCTGTTACGTGGCACTCGGGATTCGACCCGCCAAACTGCCGGCCTTCTAATCGACAAGCTCAGCGTCCTAACCCACTGAGCCACCGCGTCCCTCAACGTTCTATAAAGCAGTATAAATAATTTCTTTGCCATTATTCACTCCCCATTTCCTTGCCAAACATTCTTCTTTTCATTCCGTTTCAAGCAGCTTCTGTGTCATCTTTCAATGCAGGCATTTTCCATCCGTCTCCTAATTACTTTTCTGACTTTCTTCTCCTGCAATTATTCTGCTTTCATTCCTCCTTCCCTTCCCTTCTTTTCTTTCATAGGCAGCTTCTTCCCCAAGACCCAATTCTGACGCTATCCAAAAAACTAAAATAATAATAAAAAAATGGTCGGTCCCACATTCCAATCCTCTCATCGTTCCTGGCATCCTTCGCTAATTAGTTTAATCTTTCATCATACATAATCAAATCAATGATGCTTTTAGATTTCTATGCACTGCTTTGAGATGCATCTGTAGGAATAATTTTAGCCTTATTAAATTCATTTGAAACAAAAAAAAACTTCTTTAAAGCAGATACTCATAAGAATAACAGAACAACGGAGTCACCTAGTCCACCAGTCAGTATTCATATTAATTATTGAGTCTCAATAATTTTCCAACTACTCTCATCTTCCTCCCATTCTTTTGTTTAAGAGTGTGTGTGTGTGTGTGTGTAAATTTTTTTTGGCTTGCTAACAAAGAATAAAGGGAGACCAATATGATCATTTCAAACTTATTTGTTCTCATCAGTCAGCCATACCCTTCTGAGATTCGAACCTGGGCCGACTGCGTCTTAAGCAATTGTTTTAACCCCTAGGCCACAGGCGCTCTCTCTCTCTCTCTCTCTTTGTTAGCTGAGAAGCAAGGAAGATATGTGTTAAATGTTTGTTAAGCATTCAGAATACACTTGCTTAGTCCCAGACACGGGACTAACTGCTTAAGACGCAGTTGGCCCAGGTTTGAATCTCAGAAGGGTATGGCTGACTGATGAGAACAAATAAGTTTGAAATGATCATATTGGTATATATATATACACACTGTATATCCGAATATCACATTTTTTCCCTTTTTTTCTACTAAGGCTTTTACATAATGTGCTCTAATAAGATAGAGGAGGGAACTTTAAGATCTGTGGACTTCAACTCTCAGAAGACAATTCTAAATTCACAAGTCTTACATTTGCCAAGGTTGAGAACTCCAGGTGTAGATTATGTTACCAGCCTTAGTCATAGCAACATCCCAGCCAGCATTCCACACTAACAGTATGGAAGAGAGGCACACATTTTCGTTAGTATGCCAAAGAACAATCAGAGCTCCAATCATTCTGGGCAAATGAGGATCTCACATGCAAAAACCATCTTGCAACATACTGTGGCCTTAGATCTCTTTGACAGGCAGTTCAGAATTGCAAATGTACATAGTTCAGTTTGAAAGTTAAGGAATGCAGAATATATCGATCAATTTGGAAGTGAGTTCAGCAAGAAAAGAAGATCAATACAGCAAGAAAAACCAAATGCACAGATGTAGTCTAGGTCAACGGCCCCCCAAACCTTTGGGCATCAGGGACCGGTTCTGTAGAGAGAGCTTTTTCCGCAAACCGGAAGGAGTCTGGTTTCGCACGCTGCCTGCATCCTGCGGATGGGGCTTGCTTGTTTGTGTTGCCCGGTTTCTGGCATACTGTGGCCCAGTGCCAGTCTATGAAACAGGGGTTGGGGACCCCTGTTCTAGGTGATAGCTGGCTCAACAATAGTTAACCGCAAGAGGGATCTCGAAGTCCTAGTGGACAATCACTTAAATAGGAGCCAGCCGTGTGCTGCAGCTGCCAAAAAGGCCAATACAGTCCTTGGCTGCATTAACAGAGGGACAGAATCAACATCACGTGGTTAATACTGCTTTATAATGCCTTGGTAAGGCCACACCTGGAATACTGCATCCAGTTTTGGTCACCACAATGTAAAAAAGATGTTGAGACTCTAGAAAGAGTGCAGAGAAGAGCAACAAAGATGATCAAGGAGCTGGAGGCTAAAACATACAAGGAACGATTGCTGGAATTGGGTATGTCTAGTTTAACGAAGAGAAGGATGAAGGGGGATATGGTAGCAGTCTTCCAATATCTCAGGGGCTGCCCCAAAGAAGAGGGAGTCAAGCCATTCTCCAAAGCGCCTGAAGGCAGGACAAGAAGCAATGGATGGAAACTAACCAGAGAGAGAAGCAACCTGGAAATAAGGACAACTTAGACAAATTAATCAGTGGGACAATCTGCCTCCAGAAGCTGTGAATGCTGCAACGCTGGAGGTTTTTAACAAGAGACTGGACAGCCATTTGTCTGAAATGGTATAGGGTTTCCTGCCTGAGCAGGGGGTTGGACTAGAAGGCCTCCAAGATCCCATCCACATCCGTTATTCTGCTAAAGAATACAGTATAAACCGAATAAATATACTGCAGCCATTTATCAGTATATTAGATATTCTTTTCACACCTGGTCAACTGGGACATATTCCGGTTGATGCCAGGCAAAAAATTAAAAATGCCATCCCAGAAAGCTGGTCGTGAGTTGCCAGCACAACCTGGGATGCATTCCAGTGTTTAAAAAGAGAGTTGCCAACGCAGATGCTCAGGTGTCTATAGCCTGAATTAAAAGTAAACTCGGGGTCTATATGCTCACTAATACTGTCATTTTGCAGTGGAAAGCAACTTTGGAAGACCGCCTCAGGAAACTGAAGAAAAAGGGGCATTTAAAGTCATATTCGCCAACATAAGCCAACTTTTTTTGCCTGCAGTTTTTAGTACAAGGTGACTTTCACCGACGCAGGAAGGTAGATATGAATATGGATTGAATGACGTGGGAAATATAACATTTCCAAAGTCCTTCGTGAGCTGTTTGCTCCCTAACTGTACTCTTTCCACTCTTAAATTCAACATTTCAATATATAGATAGATTTTATTAGTTTTTATAGGGTTAGGGATAAGGTTGGGGTTGGGGTTTTTCTAAATAACATTTTCAATATTTAGCAAACAGCATAATGTCTGGGTTCATGTGTTTAACAAACAATAATAGATATAGTTAATTATCATAAACAATATGTTAATCACTCAATAGCCTTCTTCTTGCTAGCATATATTCAAAGTTACACACCACGTTCCTTTCTCTCTGGCTAGTTTTTCTAGCCATTGATAGAAATTATCCCATGTTCTAAAGTACAGAGTCTTCTTTCTCCTTTATCTTTAGAGTCAATCTATCCATTTCTGCATACTCTAGAATTTTATTAATTAGTACTTCTTCAGCTGGTAAGTTTTTATTTTTCCAACGTTGGGCAAATACCATTCTTGCTGCCGTTAGTGTGTGTAGTATTAAATGCCTGCAATCTTTCTCATAATTAGCTCCTATTATTCCTAACAAAAATCATTCTGATTTAAAGTCTATTTGTTTTTTAGTCATTTTCTCCAACCATAAATGAATTTTAACCCCAAATGGTTTTGGCGTTGGGGCATGTCCACCAGATGTGATAATAAGTACCTGGTCTTTGTTTGCATTTCCAACAGTTGTTTGAAGTATTTTTAAACATTTTTGCTAACCTCACCGGTGTCATAAAGTTTAGCATTTTAACATCTATGCCATGTTTTGCTAAGGGTTCAGAATTCGAACCTTTTAATCAGGAAGAAGAGAAACTATCGGTAGTTCTCCTCTTTGCAGCCACAACTCAGCCCAAAATGCCTGGCTTCCCCTCCCCGCCATTGACTTTGCTTGTCAGAAGGTCGCAAAAGGGGAACCCGTGACCTCTGGGATGCTGCAACCGTTGTAAGTACGTGCCAGTTGCCGAGCCTCTGAATTTTGATTGCATGACCACGTGCAATGTTCGTAAGTGTGAAAAACAGGCATTAAGTCACTGTTTTCAATGCCGTCGTAACATTGAACTGTCATTAAACACATGGTTGTGAGTTGAGGACTACCTATATAAAGGTGGTCCTTGACTTACAAGAGTTCATTTAGCGACCCATCCAAGTTACGATGGCACTGGGGGGGAAAAGTGATTTATGACCGTTTTTCGCACTTGCGACCGTCGCAGAGCAGGGGGTTGGACTAGGAGACCTCTAAGGCCCCTTCCAACTCTGTTATTCTATTCTATTCTATTCTATTCTATTCTATTCTATTCTATTCTATTCTATTCTATTCATTATTCTATCCTATCCTTTATTCTAATTCTATTCTATTCTAATTCTGTTCTAGTCTCTATTCTATTCTATTCTATTCTATTCTATTCTATTCTATTCTATTCTATTCTATTCTACTCTATTTTCTTTAGTCTAGTCTAGTCTAGTCTAGTCTAGTCTAGTCCAGTCTAGTCTAGTCCAGTCTATTTTATTCTACTCTATTCTATATTCTATTCTATTCTATTCTATTCTATTCTATTCTACTCTACTCTACTCTACTCTACTCTACTCTACTCTACTCTACTCTACTCTACTCTACTCTATTCTATTCTATTCTATTCTATTCCGTTCTCAGTCTATCCCATCCCATCCCATCCCATTTTATTCTATTTCCATTGCATTCCACTCCATATTCTATTCTATTCTATTCTATTCTATTCTATTCTATTCTATTCTATTCTATTCTATTCTATTCTATTCTATTCTATTCTATTCTATCAAGGAAATCTCTCAATCTCTCTCTCCCAGAGAGTTGAAAACTATATCAGATTTTTTTAAAAAAAAGCACTCTCGACCTTCCTGGTCTGTAATTTCCAGGCTGATTTTATAAGTATGGAACAACTTAAGAAGCTTATTTTTTAAAAAAACAAAATGTTCTTTTTCCATTTTCATGCTTTGTAAAGAAAGCGATGGTTTATAGTTAGAAAGGCATTATTCTGTACAATAAAAAGAGCTGTTTTTGACTAGGAGAATTAATGGCTGTCATTTTGCTCTATGCCGAGAATAACCACGTGTAGAGAAATCATTTAAATATGGGTTTTTTTCCTCATAAGATTACATTAAAATAAATGTCCACTAAATCTTGAAAAAAGGGGTACCTCCCTAAGGGATATCAACAGACAATGATGATTACAAGTACTTTTATCTCTCAAGATCCAAGTTCTAATTTGAATTTTTAAGATCCAAAATGTTAGCAATTCTCAGAAGAAAAAAAATCACTTTGAATACATGCATCTAATGAATCAATATACATACATACATACGTACATACATACATACATACATACTTGGGTTTGAACTACATCAGCAAATAGCATTCATAATATATATCACTATGCCTAAATAAACTAAAAATAATGCTAATTCTCTACATTATTGATCTATGGGTCTTCTTCCTTACTTTCACCTTTTCTTTTTCTAAAAATTCGTAGAATATTTAAGATACTAGTTGTCAAGAATGAAAACTTTGGCTTCTGAACTTTGGTTATTTCTGAACATCTTCAGAGGACGCTTTCCTCATCCGATTGTTAACAACCCCAGCCGTTTTACAAAAATGAACATGAATTCTGCACTGAAATACAAATTCTACTCTTTTAAGACGTGTGAATTCTACACGGATAATTTTGGCTTCTAGAACTGATTTGAGGAGAACAGCGACAGCCCCAATAATTAATTTCAGCGAAATCACAAGTTTTGCTCTGTTCCAGATTATGTAACAAATGCTACTGACATCAGTAAGAGAGAATTGAAAGAAGCTTATATTTTGTTAATACTAAAAGTGGATGAAATCCAGCCAAATGTAAACCGTTTCATATTATTTCATTGGGATCCATCCGACTTTAAAGTCAAGAGAATATAATTTGGGCTAACTAGTAACTTTTTTTAAAAAAAATAGCGATATTAAGGCATACTTTTGAAATGATCAAAGAGCTACATCACACCGAATTTCCTGTTTAAATCCAGGCCCTTTTGTGTTTGTTTGGACTCATCAGTTTAATTACAATTATATGTCTGTTACATTTTATTTTATTTTTTACGTTTTTTCGGAACAAAAAAACGTACGAACAAGTATTTTATTTTTTATTTTATTTTTAATTCCATTTATATCCCGCCCTTCTCCGAAGACTCAGGGCGGCTTACAATCTAAGAAGCACAAACCAATGTGCTTAGCAATAGCCTTCATTCTATGTATATGCCTGCTTATTAGGGCTTTCGCCCGCCCCCCCAAGTGGCATTATTACAAAGTCAGCTTAATTGCCCCCAACAATCTGGGTCCTCCTTTTACCTACCTCGGAAGGATGGAAGGCTGAGTCAACCTTGAGCCTGGTGGGACTCGAACCTGCACTAATTGCAGGCAGCTGGTGTTACTTAAGGAGGCATTAGCCCGCTGCTCCACCGATATAAACCGTTTAATGACCAGTGAAGCAATAAAGTTGCACATTTTATATGGTGGATAGCAGATTGTCTGCTTCCTCCTAAATATTGCAAATGTCCTTGCAATTCCAAGAATGAGGAAATAGTCTAGATACAAGGAATTTTAAGTCCAACTTTTAAAGCAAGTTTGCTAATTAATTACTAACGAACCAACAGTTGTGAACCCTGAAGACTGCGCTGAAGGGAGAAACCATCAGAATAGGAAAATAGACTTGGCTAAGCGTTATGCTATTGGAAAAGTAGAATTTCCACCAATAGCGAACACGCTTTTAAAAAGTACAAGTTGAGCTCCACGGAGATTTATTTAACTCAATCTCTTTCAAAGGGTTGTTTTTTTTTAAGTTACCTTGAAAACGACAGGCAAATGTTTTATCGGTCTGTGTGTTGACAGATAGCTCTTCCAGCAGCAGGTGACTTGTGACAGAACGCATTTCCATAAATATTGTGTGGCTGCGGAGATGTTAAATGTTGTCGGGGCTGTTTGTTGTCAAATTTCGGGTTTTCGTGGCCTGCTTTCCCACTTGGAGCAGAGGGGAATAGCAATGCTAACGAATAAATCAACACAAATACAAGCCTTGCCTAAGCGAAGAATGGATTGATGGAATTTGGAAGAGGAAGAACTTGGGTTGCAAAGGATATGTTTGAAAAGTAACTCAGCACTTTCAGCGCGGTAGGGGAATCCAAAATACAGGTAATCTTCTACTTATGACCACGACGGAGCTGAAAATTTCGGTCACTAAGTGAGACGTTTTTAAAGTGGGTTTCGCCCCATTTTACCACCTTTCTTGCCACAGTTGTTAAGTGAAGCACTCCAGGTGTTAAGTTAGTAACCTGGTTGTAAAGTGAATCTGGCTTCTCCCGTGGACTTTGCTCGTCAGAAGGACGCAAAGTGGGATCACGTGACCCCTGGGGACACTGCAACCGTCGTAAATATGAGTCTGTCGCCCAACATCTGAATTTGGATCATGGGACCACGGGGATGCCGTAATGGCGGCACGGGTGAGAAATGGCCATACGTCCCTTGTTTTCAATGCTGTTGTTAACTTCACGTTGACTTTGCTTGCCGGAAGTCCACGAAAGGGGATCACGGGACCACGGGACCCGGCCACCGTCATAAATATGAACCAGTGGCCAAGCATCTGAATTCTGATCACGTGACCACGGGGGATGCTGTCGGGACTTCGAACAGTGACTAAATGGACTGTTGTAAGTTGAGGACCACCTTGATGTCCAGTGGAGAAAAATCAGGTTACAATGCAAGGAGGACATAACAGCCCATGAAAGATCACACCAGGACGGAGAAGTGAGCAAGACCATGAGCATAGAAGAGGAAAGAGAAGGCAGGGGGTAGAGAAAGGGAATCAAAACCCCCTCTCCTCTAAAAAAAGGAATAAAGAAGGGAAGATAACTCTAAAGATAATCATCATCATCATCATCATCATCTTACATTTTAAGGAGGTACCTGGTTGATACCTAGTGTTGTGATTCAGTGTCAGCCTGTGCTCCCAGCAGCTGAGTCTGAGGGATCTGAGGAGGAGGAGGAGGAGGGGTTTGGAGAGCCTTTGGTGTCAGAGGGAGGCTCTGATGCACTGTAGGACTCTCAGCCTGGCCCCTCCAGTCGTGTTCCTCATGAGGCTCAGCTGTGTGAGGAGGAGGGGTCGGACTCAGAGGAGTCACAGCTGAATCTGTTCAGAGACGCTAGAAGCAGAAGGCAATCCAGCAGAGCGGAGCAGAGAAAATCAATGAGGCAACTCAGTGAGAGGAGGAGAAGGCAGTGAGAAGCCAGGCCTTGGACAGATAATAAAAGGGGAAGGTGTGGGCGAGGCTGGTTGCTGAAGGCAACCATTCGGAGACATTCAAAGAGAATCCTGGTCTGTTCTTACTAATCTGTTTGACTCTTGTTTGACTCTTGTTGGATGTTTTGAATCATTTATTGAAGAAAATATTCTGCTGCTTTTTTGTTTGAAAGACTTTATCATTTTGGAACTGTAAATAAATTTGGGTTGGGTTTTTTCCAGCCTATTAATTTGTCAAAAGGAAAAAGGGGTTGTCCCTGTCACACAAAAAGGGCCAGTTGTAGGCTGGAACAGAACACCTAGGATGCTGGCAGCAACCCATATGAACCATCAGCACCAGTCAGTTTGAATGTTCAGTTCATGTTTAATGTTTAATGAATGAAATAATAATAACAACAACAACAACAATAATAATAATAATAGTTGGAAGGGGCCTTGGAAGTCATCTAGTCCAACCCCCTGCTCAGGCAGGAAACCCTATACCATTTCAGACAAATGGCTGTCCAGTCTCTTCTTAAAAACTCCCAGTGTTGGAGCATTCACAACTTCTGGAGGCAGGTTGTTCCACTGGTTAATTGTTCTGACTGTCAGGAAGTTTCTCCTTAGTTCTAGGTTGCTCCTCTCCTTAATTGGTTTCCATCCGTTGTGTCTTGTCCTGCCTTTGGGTGCTTTGGAGAATAGCTTGACCCCCTCGTCTTCTTTGGGGGAGCCCCTGAGGTATTGGAAGACGGCTATCATGTCCCCCCTCGCCCTTCTCTTCATTAAACTAGACATACCCAATTTCAGCCACCGTTCTTCATATGTTTTAGCCTCCAGTCCCCTAATCATCTTTGTTGCTCTTCTCTGCACTCTTTCTACAACATCTTTTTTACATCGTGGTGACCAAAACTGGATGCCATATTCCAAGTGTGGCCTTACCAAGCTATTGTAAAGTGGTATTGACACGTCACGTGATCTGGATAATATCTATGTCCTGAGTTCAGAAGCCGCAGAATTATAGCAAACTCAGCTGTGGATTACAAAGGGCCTTTGATGTCCTTAAAGGACGACAGAGAAGAATGAAATGAACTGGCATTGAAGGCTGAGTTAGTAAGAATGGAATACTGAATTTAAGGAGGCATCCATTCCCAGGCAAAGCATTTTGCATCCGGGTCTTCTGCCCCGAAGCCCCCTACAGCACAAAAACAACACAATGCCAACCGCACAAAGGCCGACTGCAATTCTGCAAATGGAGATGCCCCTCTGAAAGGAAAAGGGAATGGAGAGAGAGAGAGAGGGGGGGGGGGAAAAACTCAAGAATCGCAAAATTAAATGTCATAAAGGCAGAAGAGGAGGTAGGTAAGGCTTAAGGCGGTCGGATTGCTTTGCTGTTTGCTGCAGCTAAGACTGGCTGCTACTAGGACTACGTCAGAGTAATTTGTCTGAAATGGTATAGGCTTTCCTGCCTGAGCAGGGGGTTGGACTAGAAGACCTCCAAGGTCCCTTCCAACTGTGTTACTCTATTCTATTCCAAGTGGCTGTTGAAGGATTCAGGTGAAATTGGAGTTAAGTGCCTCAACTCATAGCAAAGAGATTCTCTTTCAGACCAGAATCTTATGAAATGGAACTGCTCTGGCCAGCCTGTGGATCACAATGCTTCCAAATATTACCAACATATCTATATGCATCCTTTGGACTCTGGCCAGTTTAGAAAGTGGAAGCTTTTTGTGTCTGCTTACGTGCTCCACAGCCTCGGGAAATTATTGTTTCTGGCTGGCCTCGTCTGGGCTTTGAAGCTATAAGAAGTGGCAGAGCCACACCATACTTGGATGAAACACCACCAGGAAATCCCACCGGCGGGGAGGGTGGAAAAACGGCATCAGAAAATAAATTCCAGAGGGCTGCAAAGAATAGAATAGAATAGAATAGAATAGAATAGAATAGAATAGAATAGAATAGAATAGAATAGAATAGAATAGAATAGAATAGAATAGAATAAGAGAGAATAGACTAGACTAGACTAGACTAGACTAGACTAGACTAGACTAGACTAGACTAGACTAGACTAGACTAGACTAGGGTAGGGTAGGGTAGGGTAAAAGAAAATAGAAAATAGAAGAGAGGAGAGGAGAGGAGAGGAGAGGAGAGGAGAGGAGAGGAGAGGAGAGAAGAGGAGAGAAGAGAAGAGAAGAGAAGAGAAGAGAAGAGAAGAGAAGAGAAGAGAAGAGAAGAGAAGAGAAGAGAAGAGAAGAGAAGAGAAGAGAAGAGAAGATTCTTTATTGGCCAAGGGTGATTGGACACACAATAAATTTGTCCCAGGTGCACAAGCTCTCAGTGTACACACAGGCAACAAAGTGACAAGTCATAACTTGTAAGATCATTAATCATTAATCAACAATCATTAATCACAAGATACAAACGAGGGATAAATCGTAAAGTTATCAATAGGAGAAGGTAGTAGGAAAGATGAGAAGGTGAGAAGGATAATAGCAATATAGCCCTACTATAGGCAACCCTCAACTTACAACAGTTCTCTTAGGGACCTTTTGAAGCTACAACGGCGCTGAAAAAAAAGTGACCGAGGACCATTTTTCACACTTACGACCCTTGCAGCATCCCCCGCATCACGTGATCAAAATTCAGAGGTTTGACAACTGACTCAGATTTATGTCAGTCACAGCGTCCTGGGGTCACGTCATCCCCTTTTGCAACCTTCTGACAAACAAAATTAAAGGGGCGGCGGAGGGGGGGGAAGCTGGATTCATTTGACAACCGTGTTACCAAATTAACAACCGCAATTTATTTGCTTAGCAAGCAAGGCAGGAAAGGCCCTAAAACGGAGCAAAACTCACTTAGACAACGCCTAAGGTTTGGGCTCAACAACGGTCATAAGTAGAGGACTATCTCTACAGGGTATCTACCCAATATCTTTAAGCCTAAGACGGGAGTTAAGTGTTTAGAAGACTGATCGCACCGGGGGTGGGGGTGGGGGGGAACTATCCCTGTGCCTAGTTGTTTTGGCATGCAATGTCCTATCGCAGTGATGGCGAACCTTTTAGAGACCGAGTGCCCAAAACTGCAACCCAAAAACCACTTACGTATCGCAAAGTGCCCACAGGGCAATTTAATCTGAATACTGAGGTTTTCGTTTAGAAAAAAAACAACTCGTACGTTAAAATCTTTTGTCTTAAAAGAAAAACACAAATAACAAAGCTTTCAATGATTACACACAACTTTTTACTGAAAGGTAAAAGTTTGCATGTGGCATGCTTTTGAACAATGAATGTGATTTTTGCTGTTGTATGCACGCTGATAATTTGTCTAGCCTTGGCTTATACTTTGTAAGTTTGAGAGCAACACATGCAGCACTCAGGTCATCTGTTAGTCTGTTTCTGATGTCAGATTTGATATCATTCAAAGCTGAATACAGCTCGCTCGCTCCGGAGGCTTGTTTTGGCTACGAAGGGGCTGGAGAAATGGCTTTTTCTTGAGAAAACCTAGCCAAAGAGCGAAGCGCACGTGCCCGCAGAGAGGGCTCTGAGTGCCCCCTCTGGCATGCATGCCACAGGTTTGCCACCACTGCC
>NC_138209.1:77160986-77275986 GCF_964194415.1 Vipera berus | reverse complement strand
GCTGCTTGTCGCGCAGGTAATCCAGCACGTACCTGAAGAGGAAGCCGTCGCGGTCCAGGAAGAAGCGGGCGCGGCTGTCGCGGGGCAGCTGGCGGGGGCCCCGGGAGAACATCTGGGCCAGGCTGCTCTCCGGCACGCTCAGCAAGGTGGAGTGGCGGGTCACGTACACCTGGCCGCCCACGTTCAGCTCCACCACCTCCGGGAAGGACGGGCCCGACGGCGGCGGCGGCGGCCCCGCCGCGGGGACCGGCCCCGAGCAGCCGGAGACCATCTCGCTGATGGGCAGGATGGTGGAGGGGGGGGCGGCGGGTCCGCCGCCCTCTTTCAGGGCCATGCCGGGGGCTGCGGCCGACGCTTGGCCTCGGACGGCGGCCAGAAGCGACCCCGACGGCAGAGGCAGGCTCCCGCTCTGCAGTTCCAACCAGGCTCTCCGGACCGCCGCTGTCCACGCGCGACCCTCCCTCGGCTCCTCCGTGCGCGGCTCTCGGTCTGCGGTTTCACGGAGGTCTCCGGACCCGCCGCTGTCCACGCGCGACCCTCCCTCGGCTCCTCCGTCCGGGGCTCCGAGTCTGCGGCTTCACGGAGGTCTCCGGACCCGCGGCTGTCCACGCGCGACCCTTCCTCGGCTCCTCCGTCCGGGGCTCCCGGTCTGCGGCTTCACGGAGGTCTCCGGACCCGCCGCTGTCCACGCGCGACCCTCCCTCGGCTCCTCCGTGCGTGGCTCCCGGTCTGCGGCTCCACGAGGGTCTCCGGACCGCCGCTGTCCACACGCGACCCTCCCTCGGCTCCTCCGTGCGCGGCTCCACGAGGGTCTCCGGACCCGCCGCTGTCCACGCGCGACCCTCCCTCGGCTCCTCCGTGCGCGGCTCTCGGTCTGCGGCTTCACGGAGGTCTCCGGACCCGCCGCTGTCCACGCGCGACCCTCCCTCGGCTCCTCCGTGCGCGGCTCCGACTCTGCGGCTCCACGAGGGTCTCCGGACCGCCGCTGTCTACGCGCGACCCTCCCTCGGCTCCTCCGTGCGCGGCTCCGAGTCTGCGGCTCCACGAGGGTCTCCGGACCGCCGCTGTCCACGCACGACCCTCCCTCGGCTCCTCCGTCCGGGGCTCCGAGTCTGCGGCTTCACGCGGGTCTCCGGACCCGCCGCTGTCCACGCGCGACCCTTCCTCGGCTCCTCCGTGCGCGGCTCCACGAGGGTCTCCGGACCGCCGCTGTCCACGCACGACCCTCCCTCGGCTCCTCCGTCCGGGGCTCCGAGTCTGCGGCTTCACGCGGGTCTCCGGACCCGCCGCTGTCCACGCGCGACCCTTCCTCGGCTCCTCCGTGCGCGGCTCCCGGTCTGCGGCTTCACGGAGGTCTCCGGATCCGCCGCTGTCTACGCGCCACCGTCCGCCGGCTCGGCTCCCGGTTCCTCTGGCGGCTGGGACTCCTGGCCGTCCGCCCCCCCCCCCAGGAAAGCCTTCGCCCGGACCCTCCGGGGTCCCCTCCGGGAGCTCCCCTCGGCGATGTGGCTTGGGGAGGGGGTCTCCCTGCAGGAAGCGCCCCTCGGGACTTCTCCTTCTCCTGCCGGGCGCGCAAGAGCCGCCGTTGCCTTTCGGCAGACCCCGCTGAAGAAGGGGGCTCTCTCCCTTCCCCGGGACACCCCCCCCCAACTCCGCGCTTGCGCTTCAACCCCCGCGGGACCCTCGGCCGCTGCTCGCCCGCCCTGCGCGCTCAGCCCGGGGGCGCAGCGGCAGGGCAGGAGCCGCGCCCGGGAGTCCGGGCTCGATCCACGGAGGCGGAGGCGGAGGGTCCGCAGCCTGCCCGGGTCTCTCTGCCAGCTCGACCCGCCGCAGACAGTCCGGGCAAGCCGAGCTGACGTCAAGCGCAGGCAGCGAAAGGGAAGACGAGCCTCGGGGATCTTGCGCAGAGCCCGTCAGGAAGGGCGCGGGGGGAGGGAGGGAGGGGGCGGGAGGCAGAGGAGGGGGACGGCACCTTCGGAGGCGCAAAGCCGGAGGATCGCAACGGCTGAGGATTGGGCGCTTCGTCGGGGACAAACAGGCGGGTGCTGAGGGAGGAGGAAAGGGAGGGGGGTCTCCCTCCAAAGCAGACGCGGGTGGGGTGGGGGGGAGCGGGGGGGGGTCAACTTTGCAACTAGCGATGCTAGAACTTCCGCGCGCCTGGTCGGGAAAAAAATCAGAGCCCGGGGCCGTTTAGGATGGCTTTGCTCTCTTCTCCCACCCGGCTTATCCTCAATCTCTCTTGTCTTCGGTTGGGTTGTGCGGGAGGGTGGGGAGGGGGGAGGGGGTGAAGGGAATCCATAGGCCACACCGGGACCGGATTGGACAGACTCTGCCTTTCTGACAAGGTCCTGGACTCCGGCAGAGTCGGAGAAGGGGAGATAATATGTATATATATATATAAGCCAGCCGAGAGCTGTGCAAAAGATGCGGCGATCCTCCAGGTGGAGCAGAGGCGATGCGAAGCGATCATCCCAGCAGCTTCGTAGCCAGGTGATTCTTCTGCTGTGTCCAGATGCGGTTCTTTCCGTGCCTTTTCGGAGGAGGAGGAGGAGGAGGAAGGAGAAGAAGAAGAGGAGGAGGAGGAAGAAGAAGAAGAAGAAGAAGAAGAAGAAGAAGAAGAAGAAGAAGAAGAAGAAGAAGAAGAAGAAGAAGAAGAAGAAGAAGAAGAAGAAGAAGAAGAAGAAGAAGAAGAGGAGGAGGAGGAGGAAGAAGAAGAAGAAGAAAAGGAGGAGGAGGAAGGAGGAAGAAGGAAGGAGGAGGAGGAGGAGGAAGGAAGAAGGAGGAAGAGGAGGAAGGAGGAGGAAGAGGAAGAGGAGGAGGAGGAAGAAGAAGGAGGAGGAGAAGGAGGAAGGAGGAGGAAGAGGAAGAAGAAGGAGGAGGGGGGAAGGAGGAGGAGGAGGAGGAGGAGGAGGAGGAGGAGAAGAAGAAGAAGAAGAAGAAGAAGAAGAAGAAGAAGAAGAAGAAGAAGAAGAAGAAGAGGAAGAGGAAGAAGAAGAAGAAGACTGTGGTGTCCTTGCTGCTCTCTGATCTTGGTTGTTTTCTTTAAGACCTTTCATTATCCATCTAGTAACATCATCAGTGTTGAAGAGAGTAGGTTGTGATGATGATGATGATGATGATGATGATGATGATGATGATGATGATAATGAGGAGGAGGAGGACGAGGACGAGGAGGAGGAGGACTACCTAGGGCACAATAGGAAGCCTGGTGGTCAATTGCCCAGCAAGATAAGCTTATCCTTTCCTTCCCAGCTTCCAGCTGAATGAGGTGCTTCTGCTGCCTTAGAAGGTCACACTTTTCATCTTGTAGAAGAAGAGAGCCATTTATTTATTTATTTTTTCAGGAGAGGTGACAGGCAGGGCTGGGCTGTAGTTGATGCCCTCCTGTCCTGTCTTAGCAAAACGGCTCCCTTGTTGCAAGGGAGATTAGAATTTTCTACCTGGGGCACATCCAGGTGAAGCTTCTTCCCAAAACGGTGCAGCTCTTAAATCTTGAATGTTCGGCCAGCAGCGGCTCCTCGACTTTATAATCACTGTAATATTGTCCTGTTTGAGATAAGGGGGGGGGAGAACCCACGCAGATCTAGTCCTTTGCTCAAGGTTTAACCGAAAATCGGAGCGCTAATCATCACCGTGATTCGTGTCTAAAGAGCTATCGGGAAAACGTTGCCGTAAAGCTGAAAAGCTGCCTACAAAGTAGAACCGCACTCACCTTTGAGAAAGTGTCCTATCAGCTTTCTGCAAGCAGGTGCCCTCTAGATAAAGCAAAATGATAGTTCTATCTCGGTCATCTCTAACCGTGGCTGCGCTGTTACCCTTTTCCTATCGTATCCTAATCCAGACAGACCATTAAATCACCCTTAGCTGTTCCAGCCTGCAAAGCAGACTGTCCGGGGGCAGAGGGGGTCAACTCCCCGATGTTTTGAGATGGATGGGGTCACAGCAGAGGGTATTGGCCATTCCGTGCTGATGCGATCACATCCACTCCCTCTGTGGCCTTCCTCTGCTCGTCATCCTGATCTTCTTCCCTCTCAAAATCAGCAACGGATGGAAACCAATCAAAGAGAGAAGCAACCTAGAACTAAGAAGCTTCCTGACAGTTACAACAATTAACCAGTGGAACCACCTGCCTCCAGAAGCTGTGAATGCTCCAACCGTGGAAATCATGAAGAAGAGATTAGACAGCCATCTGTCCAAAAGGGTATATGGTCTCGTGCCTGAAGGGGGTTGGACTAGAAAACCTCCAAGGTCCCTTCCAACTCTGCTATTTTGTTACAACCATTGGTCCTGGAGAATTGCAGTGCTATCCTGTTCAAATTGTAAGGACAGGAGCAGACAGACTCCTTTCCTAAAGATATTTAGAGTTTCCCAGGATGTATAAAAGTTTCTGGGCCTAACAGATTATTTTTTTCTTCAGAATTCTTTACTTCATTGGTGATCAGTGAATTCCCTTTGGGATCCACTTGGAGCATCAGTCACTGCATGCTCCTGAAGAGATGACGGTGCAGCAGAAGATAGACAGTGACACAAACACACACAGGAAGTTGACCAGCTGCGCCCATAAGCAGTTCTCTAACGTTCTACTTTACTTCAACGTGATTGAAACAAATCCTCAAACACAAAAGCAAAACAAACAAAAAAACCCCAGACTGATAACTCTACTTGCTGATTCTCCATATAGGGACCGACGTATTTTTCTTTTCAGCGAAATGGTTCAGAAGAAATGAAACATTTAATGAAACGCCTCCAAGTCTTTGGGCTTCGATTGGGTCTCTCCTTGCCGCACAAACACCGTCAAAGCGTTGTAGCTTACTGGGCTGCAAAATAGTTCTATTCTGTGCTGCCATCACTCTTAATGCAATAAGGTATATAAATTATTCCGGTTCGCATCTATCCCGCGATTAAATTTCCTCTTCCGCAGGAAATTATTGCTGACATAAACTGCTTCTGCTTAGGAAAGTAGTTGGAAATGTAACGCCTACCCATAACTGCGTGAAACCTCAAGCAGCCACAACGGCGGTGGGTGTATGTGTGCATGTGTTTGCATATCATTGTTCTCCAACCCAGTGCCCTCCAGATGGGATGGTGGATTTTATGATCTAGCACAGGGATGGCAAACCTTTTAGAGACCGAGTGCCCAAACTGCAACCCAAAACCCACTCATGTATTGTCGGGTGCTGGGTGGGCGTGGCCCATTGGGTGGGTGTGGCTGCGGTGGTAATGGCAGACTGGGTGGGACTAAAAAGTTCAATCCATCAATTCCAACTTTGCGACGTCTTTTTTCCCCCCCGCAAGAAGTTGAAAATGATTGATTGAACCTTTTTTTTTTCTTTTGCACATGGCGGCGGAGGCCTAAAGCGAAAAGGTTTTATAAAACCCGGCTGAAGGCCTAGGACTTGGGTGATGCCGCACGTGCCCACAGAGAGGGGTCTGCGTGCCACCTGTGGCATGCCTGCCATAGGTTCGCCAGCACGGATCTAGCGCATCTGGAAGGTGCAGCTTGGCAGAGTGAGTTCCCGCCCACCCTCTTACCAGGCTAAATTTGTAAAAGGTTGTGAGGCCAACAAAATTACCAGGTATATGTCAATGGGGATTCCCAGTCATCCAGGTCCTGGTGGTCCCAAAGGGGCGTTTTTTTTTCAGGAGGCCACTGGACTTTCTTGTTTTTCTTTGAAGACGTTTCGCTTCTCATCCCAGAAGCTTCTTCGCCTCTGACTGGATGGTGGGGAACGGCAGGATTTATACTCCTTGCAGACAGCTGGTGATTTGCATCATTTTAGAGAGTCATTGAGGCCCCTTGGAGGTTTATCTGTGTCCTCAGTGGTGCTTTTTCAAGAGGCAACTGGACTGTGTTTTTCTCTGAAGACGTTTTAGTCCTCATCCAAGAAGCTTCTTCGGCTCTGACTGGATGGTGGGGAACGGGAGGATTTATACTCCTTGCAGACTGCTGGTCCTTTGCCTTCTTTTAGAGAGTCATTGAGGCCACTTGGAGGTTTATCTGTGTCCTCAGGGTCACCTGAGGGGTGCAAATGGGTGTGGAGACCTCTTGGCTGTAGGATGTCACCAAGAAGGACTCCAAACATATTTGCACTCCTCAGGTGATTCTGAGGACACAGACAAACCTCCGTGGCCTCAAGGACTCTCTGAAACATGGGGGTCAAACTCGCCACGTTATGTGACGTGTCGCGACGTATCGCGACTCTTTTTGCATTGCCAGCAATGGGGTGGGTGCGGCTTCGGTATGGTGAAACCGGCCCGTGGGCCGGCAGTTTGACACCCCTGCTCGAAAAGAAGGCAAAGGACCAGCTCTCTGCAAGGAGTATAAATCCTCCCATTCCCCCACCATCCAGTCAGAGCTGAAGAAGCTTCTGGGATGAGAAGCGAAACCTCTTCAAAGAAAAACAAGAAAGTCCAGTTGCCTCCTGAAAAAAAGCGCCTTTTGGAATTACCAGGTATATATTGAAGAATGATACTATAGGTCAGTCTCTGTCCTACACTACATAGCATTACACTATGGTTACAAATCTAAATGTTCAGGCACAAACGCCATATTCATAATGCAGGCCGTCCTCAACGTGTGGCCACAATTAAGCCCGGCTTTTCTGTTGTTAACCGAGACATTTGTTCAGTGAGTTTTGCCCCGTTTTACGACCTTTGTTGCTAGTCACCCGGCCGTTCAGTGAATCTGGCTTGCCCATTGACTTTGCTTGTCGGAAGGTTGCAAAAGGGGATGTTGCGACCGTCATAAATATGGGTCAGTTGCCAAGCATCCCAACTCTGATCCCATGGCCACGGGGAAGTTGTGACCGTCATAAATATGAGTCAGTTACCAAGCATCCCAACTCTGATCCCATGGCCACGGGGAAGCTGCGACCGTCATAAATATGAGTCAGCTGCCAAGCGTCTGAATTTTGATCACATCATCATGGGGATGCTACAAAGGCCGTAACTGCGAAAAAATGGTCATAAGTTACATAAGTTTCAGTGCCATCGTAACTTTGAATGGTCACTAAACAGACCGTTGTAGAGGACAGCCTGTATTATTAAGGAGACAGGATTGTCCGTAATGGTGACAAGATTCTGCCCAGATAGATTTTTGAAGAGGTGCAGCAAAAAGGAGTGACTTTCCCCCACCTGATACAACCCTGCAGCGAAACGCTGCAGTCCAAATGAAAGGCTGATATATCTTCAACTTTTATTCAGATGTGCTGCGTTTAAAGCTGAAGTCTCCCCAATGCATCATAAGGATAAATTAAGAATAGTGCGGCAATACCCCGAGTAAGGTTAAAGAGGACAGGCTGTGCAGAACAATCTAATGAGCAACATGCATAAATGCAGCATTCAGCGATGTCTTCTCCCATAATGATGTAAATCATAACTTATTACCCAGCATATGGTGAGCAGTGACAAAATTGTGCTTTAAGAAAATATGCAAGAAGGGGAGGGGGAAGGAAAAGCAGTAAGATTTGTGGCAATGGATTTGCCTTAGGATCCCGTGGCAGAACAACTTGTCTCCAGAGGTTGTGGGTTCTCCAACACTGGAAGTTTTGAAGAATGGTTGGACAACCATTTGTCTGAAATGGTATAGGGTTTCCTGCCTGAGCAGGGGGTTGGACTAGATGACCTCCAAGTTCCCTTCCAACTCTTGTTGTTGTTGTTGTTGTTATTTTATTCATTAAACATGAACCTTGCAGTTTTCACTTCCTGTTCTCACTGAGGTCTGTGTGGATTCTAGCACTCGGAAAGCAATTATACGAAAATTATTATTATTATTATTATTATTATTATTATTATTATTATTATTATTATTATTATTATTATTATTATTATTATTTTGATCAAGCAGATTTTAGAGCATGTGAATCCATCAGAGGTTAGCAGTCAAATCCCAGAGATTTAGCTTTAATTTCAAAGAAAAGCCAGCTCCAGTTGTCATTAACTTTTAATAATTATGTGATCATTTTGCATAAAAAAATAATAAATTGTGGACAACCAGTCATAAATGAGAAGAATAAGTAGACTGAAATAATAAATGTTGCCAGTCCTCTGTGTGTGTTTGTGTGGAGATTTGTGTGTGCATGCATAAATGAGTGGTTTGATTTTTGTCAAATCTTTCAAGGTTTGGCATATCTGGGGGGAGGGTGCAAGGATATAATTTAGGATCTACATCAATCAGCAAGGTACTCTGTATTATTTTGCACCATGAGATCAATTTTCTTGGAGAAAGCTAACTCTCATGATAAATAATAGAATTTACTTATTTACTTACTTCCTTTCAGGAATCCTAGAACTATGAGGTCTCTTTCTCTCCCTGCACATCAAAATGATAAACATGTAAAAACAGTCTGTAAAAAAAAAACATTGCCTTCTTTCCCTGAAGTGAGAATATCCCTTATTACAGATTCATATGGGATTTAAAGATTAATATCCAAGAATGTGTATAATGCATAGGTTCTATAACGGAAGACTGTTAAAAAGCCTCCATAAGAATGGCTGGAGGTATAAAGAAATAGGATGGGATTTATTATTATTATTATTATTATTATTATTATTATTATTATTATTATTATTATTATTATTATTTAAAAAATGTAAAAATGTGGTATTATGGCTATAACTTGAAACTTGCTGGGAAGGAATACCAATAGATTGTTCTGTTAAACAATAAAGCAGGGGTCCTCAAACTTGGCCCTTTGATGACTTGTGGACTTCAACTCCCAGAATTCCTCAGCTGAGGAATTCTGGGAGTTGAAGTCCACAAGTCATCAAAGGGCCAAGTCTGAAGACCCCTGCAATAAAGGGTTTAGATTCGATTCGATGCGGAAACAGATAACAGGGGGATGCAGGCAGCCACATTTTTAAAGTAGCAAACCGTTTCGTGCACATTTAATCAGGATCTGAGGAGAGTCTGCTTAATCTCAAATATAGATTAATCCGAAACGGGGCTCTGCTCCTTTTTACTAGAAGTAAACTGGGCTACGCAAGGAGTCTCTTTCCCGTTTCTCCCTTGAACAACCTGGGAGTAAATTCCACAGAGGGAATAACCAGACTAAACTCTGGATCTCCTGATCTTAATCCAATACTGTAGCCCAACAAGGTGTACAGTGTGGTACCCTTCCTCCTTTTACGGATGGTAAAAGGAAAGGAGGGGAGAAATATTTTGTGAGATTCTGTCAACGTAACCTAAAGTGGAGCTGGCGTTATTAATGCTTTGCACGCCTAACGCAAGTTCACGTCGTCCATTCGGCACCTGCTTATTCTACCTCTTCTGAAGTGGGATGCAGCTGCCAATGAGAGAGCTGCGGGCACTTTCAGTCTGACAATGATTGTGGGGTCCTTGCTGCTCTCTGAGCTGGGTGGATTTCTTGCAGAGGTTTCATGACCCAACTTGGTAGCATCTTCAGTGCTAGAAGAAAGTGGGGTTTGCAAAGAGGAGGAGGAGGAGGAGGAGGAGGAGGAGGAGGAGGACTGTGAAATCCTTGGTACTCTCTGACCTTGGTAATTTTCTTGCAGACGTTTCATGACTCAACTCGGTAACATCTTCAGTGCTAGAAGAAAGGGGTTTGCAAAGAGAACGAGGAGAAGGAGGAGGAGGACTGTGGGGTTTTTGAGCTTGGTGGCAGACATTTCATTACCCAACTATGTAACATCATCAGAGGTGGGGGGGGGGGGTTTCTAGCTTGTAGAACTGATAATGTTACCGTAATGAAACATCTGCAAGAAAAATACCAACCTAACCCTATAAAAGACCCCTTTGTCAGGCACCCGTCCGCGAACCACCAAAGCAGTGGTATCTTTGGACAGCTTGCTGCAGCTGCATTAAAAAGCCTTCTCAGCTCGTACCTGCAAGTGTGTCCATGTGCAGATGGCGCTTCCAGCTGGGACGGCACCAGAGGACTGTTGGCATAACTTAAGAAGGCCATCAGAGGAACTGCACCGAGTCTTCTGGGGGATGTTGTTGTTTGCTTGCCAACTCACGTTATTAACCCGTCACCATCAGCTTCAAATGGTTGAACAGCTCTATTATCTGAAGAAGGGTGTCCAACCTTGGCGGGCTTTAAGTCAGTGGTGGTATTCAGCCAGTTTGCACCAGTTCACCAAAACCAGTAGCTAATTTTTTGTTGCCCAGGCCCAGAACGGACTTCTGGAAGCAGCATCCACACAGAGAACCGGTTGTTCACCTATTTGAATCCTACCACTGAATGGATAGATAGATAGATGATAGATAGATAGATAGATAGATAGATAGATAGATAGATAGATAGATAGATAGATAGATGATAGATAGATAGATAGATAGATAGATAGATGATAGATGATAGATGATAGATAGATGATAGATAGATAGATAGATAGATAGATAGATAGATAGATAGATAGATAGATAGGTAGATAGATAGATAGAGAAAGAAAGAAAGAAAGAAAGAAAGAAAGAAAGAAAGAGAGAGAGAGAGAGAGAGAGAGAGAGAGAGAGAGAAAAGAAAGAAAGAAAGAAAGAAAGAAAGAAAGAAAGAAAGAAAGAAAGAAAGAAAGAAAGAAAGAAAGAAATTGATACAGTTGTGGGATTCAGCTGGTTCGCACCACTTCGGCAGAACTGGTAGCTAGATAGATAGATAGATTGAATCCCACCACCGCTTTAAGTCTTGTCAACCTCAACTCCCAGACTGCCCTGCCAGCATGAAAGTGAGCAAACTTTCTTGGCCCGGGTGGGCTGGGGGATTCTGGGAGTCGCAGTCCTCAGGTCTTAAAATTGCCAAGGTTAGATCGCCCTAATCTGGGACCTCATGAGGGGAAGAGACATCGCTTGGTTCACTCTCCACTGAAGAAAAATGGCGGCACAAGAAGGCGCGGAGGGCTACGTCTGTAGGGAAGTAAATTTGAAAGCAACCGCCTAGCCCAGAACTGTTATTCGGAGAGGGAAGTGTCACTACCCTCTCCTTCGAAAAGAGCAGCTGAGCTGTGAAATGAGCGCACAAATAAATAATTTTTAAAAAGGCATCTGAAAAGGTCAGCGGTGCCACCACAGTTAATGGGAGCACTCCTTAATCCTGTGATGGATGGGTCAGTAACCGTGCTAGGAAAACAGCTGGCTGTGTGCAGCTGCACCCCGATGTACAGTAGCCTCGCAGCTAAAATTTCATTTTCATAATGATCCGCGCAAGAAGAATTGTCCAGAGGGTGACAAATCCCACTGGCAAAAACCTAAGTTACGGAGGAGGGCATTGCTTCGGCCGAAGGCTTGGAAAAGCGAATAAATAAATAAATACAGGCACCGATGAAAGATTTATGACTAAAAGGCAAGCCGGTAGGCCTCCTGATCTCCAGGGCTGGTCAAATGGGAAAAAAATGAGATTGAATATGACACGATTCTGATAAGTAATGAAGGTCAGTGGTTTGTTTTTTTTTTAAAAAAAAGACATTTCCACCATCAGAATAAGAACGATACACTATTTGTCTGTTTGGAGATGAGTTTGAATGTGGCTGGTTGGGTAAAGGTCATAATTAAGGCAATGTTAGTTCTAGCCCAATGTTAGTTAGGTTTTTTTAAAAGTAGTAAAGCTATTGTTCTTTGCTTTCATTTGCCAGAAAAGCTGGTCACTGAGTTTCCATAAGGTGAGAGGGGTAACCAGAAGTTTATTTAGATGCACGCGGCCTGAACAGAAGAGCATTTTTGTAGCTCAAGGTTGAACTGGGATTCCCTGGAGCTCTCTGAGCTGGGGTTGTTTGATTGCAAACCTTTCATGACCCAACTAGGGAACATCATCAGTGCTAGAAGGGAGGGAATTTTCTAGAAAGAGGAGGAGGAGGAGGAGGAAGAGGAGGAGGAGGAGGAGGAGGACGACGACTGTGGGGTCCTTGATGCTCTCTGAGCTTGGTGGTTTTCTTGCAGATGTTTCATGACCCAACTGGGTAACATCATCAGTGCCAGAAGGGAGGGAATTTGCTGGAAGGAGGAGGAGGAGGAGGAGGAGCAGGAGGAGGAGGAGGAGGAAGAGGAGGAGGAGGAGAAGGAGGAGGACGACTGTGGGGTCCTTGGTGCTCTCTGAGTTTGGTGGTTTTCTTGCAGACGTTTCATGACCCAACTAGGGAACATCATCAGTGCTAGAAGGGAGGGAATTTCCTGGAAGGAGGAGGAGGAGGAGGAGGAGGAGGAGGAGGAGGAGGAGGAGGAAATCTGTAGGGTCCTTGGTGCTCTCTGAGCTTGGTGGTTTTCTTCAGACGTTTCATGACCCAACTAGGGAACATCTTCAGTGCCAGAAGGGAGGGAATTTGCTGGAAGGAGGAGGAGGAGGAGGAGGAGGAGGAGGAGGAGGAGGAGGAGGAGGAGGAGGAGGAAATCTGTAGGGTCCTTGGTGCTCTCTGAGCTTGATGGTTTTCTTGCAGATGTTTCATGACCCAACTAGGGAACATCATCAGTGCTAGAAGGGAGGGAATTTGCTGGAAGGAGGAGGAGGAGGAGGAGGAGGAGGAGGAGGAGGAGGAGGAGGAGGAGGAGGAGGAGGAGGAGGAAATCTGTAAGGTCCTTGGTGCTCTCTGAGCTTGGTGGTTTTCTTGCAGACGTTTCATGACCCAACTAGGCAACATCATCAGTGCACTTTCATTGAGCAATGAAAGGTCTTCAAGAAAACCACCAAGCTCAGAGAGACAGAACCGGGAACCCCACCCCCTTCTCCTGCTAATTTATTTCTCTCCCCTGAACTGAGCTGCAAGTCAGAGTGTCCCAGCATTTACTACCAGGAGTGGAGAGATTGCAGGAAAAGCAACCTAACCTAAGTTCCTTTTGGTAGAGCACGGAAGATGAGCTGGATGGAAGCATGCAAAAACTATTACTTGCGCAGAAAGGGTCGAAAATGTGTTTAAGTTCTCAGAAAACAGGTAACGTTGAGAACCAGAGTGACTCGCTGGCAACGGTGGCAAGAAAAGTCGTAAAAGGGGCCAAAACACAATTAACAAATGTTGCGCTTAGCAACGTTAATTTTGGGCCTGTATTCTTTCATGTGCCATAGGTAAGATCTCAAACAGAAGAGACATTCCTACATTTGAATTCAGATGAGCCCGCGAGCTATTCAATTTAAGCGTTCTTTTGGTGGCACTGAATATGATTAGAAATGCATCATTATGTTTTATTACGGCAATCTAAGCCCGTTATAATCTGGGGTTCAGACCACCAACAGCATTTTACCGTTGAATGTCCAGCTTCGGCCATCGTGCAAAAATCTAGGGACTAAAAGGATCGTTTTCATTTGCAATAAACAGCCCAGCTGGGAAGGCAGCTGCTCAATCAGAAAGAAGCAATCAATCAATATAGAGCTGGAAGGGACCTTGGAGGTCTTCTAGTCCAATCCCCTGCTCAAGCAGGAGACCCTATGCCACGGGTCGGCAACCCGCGGCTCCGGAGCCGCATGCGGCTCTTTGAGCCGTCTCCTGCAACTCCCAGTCGCCCGGTGCGCGCGCACCTCTTCGAACGGGCAGTGGTGCACGCGCACCTCTCCAAATGGAGAGTGGCACCGCCCGTTCCGAGGTGCGCGCGCACCTTTCCGAAGGGCGGTGCGTGCGCACCTCTCCCAAGCCACCGCCAGAGACCTGCCGCGTTCGTCAAACATTGACGAACGCGGCAGCTGTGCAAAAGGGACGGCGGTGGTTTGGGAGAGGTGCGCGCGCACCTCTCCCAAGCCACCGCCGCCGCCGTCCTGTCCGGAGACCTGCCACGTTCGTCAAACATTGACGAACGCGGCAGCTGTGCAAAAGGCGGCGGTTTGGAGAGTGCGAGCGCACCTCTCCCAAACCGCCGCCGTCCCTTTTGCACAGCTGCCCCGTTCGTCAATGTTTGACGAACACAGCAGGTCTCCTAATGGGACGGCGCACACCTCTCCAAAGGGGAGACCCATCGCCACGCAGGTGCCTCCCATTTTGCGCATGCGCAAAATGTTATTTGCGCATGCGCGTGAGTGGACGCACGCGCGCGCACTTTTTGCAGCTCCCACTTTTTTGTTTGTGTGATGGAACCGGTTCTGAGTGGCTCTTTTCCTTTTTCCGGTTGCCGACCCCTGCCCTATGCCATTTCAGACAAGTGGTTGTCCAGTCTCTTCTTTAAAAAAAAAAACCTGCAGTGATAGAGCACCTACAGCTTCTGGAGGCCAGCTGTTCCGCTGGCTAATTGTTCTCCCTGTTAGGAAGTTTCTCCTTAATTCCAGGTTGCTTCTCTCCATTAGTTTCCATCCATTGTTTCTTGACCTGCCTTCAGGTGCTTTGGAAAATAGGTTGACACCCCGCCCTTCTTTGTGGCAGCCCCCCAAACACTGGATTACTGTTCTCATGTCACCCCTAGTCCTTCTGTCAAAAGAAAAAGGGAAAAAAGGAAGTTGGGGGGGAGGGTTAGGGAGGGCAAGGGGGAGGGGAGGGGGAGGGAGGGAGTTTATGTTATTAAAAATGTATTTTAAAACTTTTCAATTAAAAAAAAGAAAAAAAGAAAAAAGGGGGGGAGGAAAAGAAGAAGAAAAAAAAAGGGAAACGTATTATCACATATGGTGGACTTGTAAAAAAGTTAAAGCTTTTTGGATTAAAGTTTGGTGGAACATGCAGAAGATATTTAAGAAGAAGATAAGGTTTTCTCCGCAGTTATTTCTGTTTGGTATCATTACAGATTGTACTGTCATAGATACTAAATTGATGTTGAACTTAATTACGGCAGCCAGACTTTTAGTAGCGCAATATTGGAAGAAGGAGGAACTGCCTACTATAGAAGTAGTAGACTTTGAAAGTTTCCAACCTGGCGGAAATGGCAAAGATTTCAGCATATTTGAAAGAACAATCGCAACAGAGATACATTGTGGAATGGAGAAGATGGATCGAATATATCCAGAATAAATATGGGACTAAAAAGTTTCATTTAGCATTTGAATAAGTATTAGTTTTACATGATGTATTATCAGGTATTCATTATTGGTTAGTAATTTAGTTATGTTTAAGGGGAGTTAAAGCGCGATAGAATTTAATATATATATTTTTAGTTAGGTAGCATATTTTAGCTTAAGTTTGTAAAGTTAATACCCTGTATTCAGCTCTGGGAAGTCGGGGGGGGGGGGGTTAGGGAGGGCAAGGGGGAGGGGAGGGGGAGGGAGGGAGTTTATGTTATTAAAAAATGTATTTTAAAACTTTTCAATAAAAAAGGAGGGGAGGAAAAGAAGAAGAAAAAAAGGGAAAAGAAAGAGGGGGGAAAAGAAAGATCAAGAATTTTTCTACCTGGGAGGATCTATTATGCATTACGCATGTTCTCCGAACGTCGGATAAAGAAAGCTTGAGCTGAGCAACGAAATTGACCCAGTTTCTGGGAGCCACAGGATCCAATGGGATCATTTATCTCGGGTGATATCGGCCCAAGGATCTCTGAAATGAAACTGAACTAGTGGGTTTCCAGGGATTATGTAAACCAGGGGTGTCAAAATGCCGGCCCGCGGGCCGGATGCATCATGCTGGCAATGGAGAAAAAGTCGCGATACGCTCTTTTTTTTTTTTTAAAGAGAGGAGAAAGGATTGCAAACACAACAGTTGTGGTCATTTTGCTTTTGTCCCGTACTCTGCAGGCTTGGTGCCACATTTTTGTTCAAAACACACAAAGGTACAGTTTAGATACAATCTCCAATCAACCTCAAATGAAGTTAGCCACTTCCAAGCTGGCTAGTCTTTCCCCCCACACACACACACACACCTCTCCTGCACTGAGAGTTTTGGCGGTTCTTGCTGAAGATGCAGAGCTAGAAAAATCCATTTCTAAAGAGAGTGCTGGATCTTCTCCGCTTCCCAAAAACGATGATCCATCAGGCAGGTTTTGTCTTTCAAAACCACAAGTCAGCGCACAGAGGAAAAGAGGAGGAATGACCCATTAAAAGAGGCAGCAACAGGGGTGCTTAAGATATTTCCCAGATGAATTTTTAAGGGAGTGGAAAATTCAGAATCACCAGGTCTCACTTGAAGTGACGTATCTCATGCCTCAGACAGCCATTTCTCTAGAATGGCACAGGGCCTCCTGCTTGAGCAAGGGGTTGGACTAGAAGACCTCCAGGGTCCCTTCCAACTTTTTTATCCTATAAGTTTATGTTTCCTTTTGTTGTGATTGTTATTTTTTTAAAAAAAACAACCTGATAGGATTTGGCCTGGAGCCAAATGATTTGGCCTTTCTCTTCCAGCTGCCCTCATATTATCTCTGAACTTAAGAGTGATGTGGAATACAGAATACAAAACAGCAAAGTTTGAAGGATCCTTGAAGGTCTTCTAAACTTCCTGCTCAAGCAGGAGATCTTCTGCCATTCTAGACATACTGTATGGCTGTCCAGTCTCTTTCTAAAAATCTTCAGTGGTGACCAAGACATTGGGACCTATTTCCTTTCAGTCGACTGTTGAGCGAAAAATCATCAGGTCCAGTCCAAGCCAGGTGTGCTGCCACCACGTGGCTGTTTTGGAGAAATTACAATGTGGGCAGTCAGACCCTCTTACCCTATGATGTATTTTCTCTTCCCTCCCCTTTCTGGGATGGACTTACTCCTCCTTTGTCCCTGGAGAGAATCCCATCCTCCATTATCCAGCTAACATGTGACAACAGCAGACTTGTACAGACGCTGGGAATATTACCATTTTCTGACCTTGGGGACACCTTGGAAATATCTTGGAAATGCTGTACAATCGTCATGTTAATGCACCCCACCTGCTGTATTCGACTCTACATGCAATAAAGGTATTTCTATATGATAAAAGGTGTTTTCCACGAGTTCAACTATCTGAAGAGAGCTGTTAATGTTAAGGAAATCTGCTTATCTAGACCATAGAGGTCTTATCAAGAGATTAATTAATGTACAATGGCTTGGATTCAGAATACCGGGAATAAACAAAATGGAGACTGCCTAGGAAGAACAGAGCCAACAGCATGTGGTTCTGGGGCAGCTGACAAAATGGAGTTGGGATAGGTAGGCTTTTATCCCTTCTTTGGACCTTGTATTTGAGGTTCTTCCTGTTCCTATGCCCGTGGTGGCGAACCTATGGCAGGGGTGCCACAGGTGGCACGCAGAGCCCTCTATGTGAGCACACCCACCGTCGCCCCAGTCCTTGGCCTTCAGCTGGGTTTTATAAAAACTTTTCACTTTAGGCCTTTGCCGCCATGTGCAAGGGGGAAAAAAGATTCAATCAATCAATTTCAACTTCTCGCGGGGAAAAAAAAGATCTCGCAAAGTTGGAATTGATTGATTGAACCTTTTAGTCCCACCCAACCTGCCGTCACCACTGTACCCACGCCCACCCAATGGGCCACGCCCACCCAAAGGGCCACGCCCACCCGGCACCCGATGATACATAAGTGGGTTTTGGGTTGCAGTTTGGGCACTCGGTCTCTAAAAGGTTCCCCATCGCTCTCGTATGCCATGTACTTTGACCTGTGCGTGAGTGGGTGCCCTTTTGGTACTCTAATGGTGGCGGGTTAATCCTATTATGTCTTAAAAGCAGCGGTGGGATTCAGATTCAAACCTGGCTCTTTTTGAGCTATCTGGTCTGGACTGAGGGGTTTAATGTTTTTAAATTGTGATTTTAATTTTTTGCGGCTAGACTTAATTTAATTTTGCTTTAATTTATATTGTATTGTTTTTAAATTTTGCCTTGTAAACCGCCCTGAGTCCTTTGGGAGTAGGGCGGTATATAAACCAAATAAATAAATAAATAAACTGAATAAATAAATAAATAGGTGAACAACCGGTTCTCTGTGTGGATGGCGCTTCCGGGAGTCCATTCTGGGCCTGGGCAACAAAAAAAATTAGCTACCGGTTCTGCCGAAGTGGTGCGAAGCGGCTGAATCCCACCACCGGGTCATGTTCTTGTCCTTGGATGTCTTTGTTTTTCTAATCCCATCAGCTGAAACCTTCTCTGGGGCTGTGGCTGAAGGCATTTTGCTTATGACTAGGCGGCCCAAGTCTGCATTTCTAAAAACTGGCCTCTGCCTGGGGGAAGGAGACTGGGGGCTGGTTTTTCTGCCTAAGATTTTTCTCCATCATTCTTTTGGGGAAATATAATGTTCTGCCTTTTAAAAAAAAAAATATCCCCCAAAATATTTCCTCCCTTCTCAGGGAGGGAGGGGATGTTGACCTCCTAAACTTTACTTACAATGTTTAATTCTCAATCATTCTTATAAATCTGCCTTCCATCCACTTAATTGGATTGGAAGAGGATGTGGTTTTTTTTTCTTTCTTTCTTTCTTTTTTTTAAGTCCTATAATCATAATGGCTTCCCAGCATTGTAACTTACCTCAGGTTTATTGGGGCAAATTTCCCCTGCAAGAAATGAAGCCTCCACAAGGCCAGGGCGCCATGTTTGAGGCAAAGATTGCTTTGATCTCCTCCGGATTGCTCTCAATTACGCCCATCATTTTTTTATATTACTTTTTTTATTTTTTTCTGCCCTCAAAAGGAAATCTAGTTAAAATTGGTGGGGGGCGGGGGGGGGAAGCCGCTCAGCCTCCGGCAAACTGCTGGCAGGCAAGCTGCTTCTTTTCAGAAAATATTATGCAAGTTACTGAGTCACTGATTGCAAATTTTAAAAGGGTTTTTTTTTATAAAAAAATATCATAAATTGAAAAGCTGTCGGTTTCTGGCAAGCAGGCCTGTGCCTATCCCTGTTCTGCTACTGTGAATAGTAAATCCTTCCTAACACCTTATAGTCCGTCCCTGACTTACAACAGTTCATTTAATATCCATTCAAAGTTACAACGTCACTTTGGGCTCCATTGCGCTCATAAGTGGAGGATCATCTGTATTCTGTGAAATTGCTAGGCAGGGTCCGAATAGAATAGAATAGAATAGAATAGAATAGAATAGAATAGAATAGAATAGAATAGAATAGAATAGAATAGAATAGAATAGAATAGAATAGAATAGAATAGAATAGAATAGGGGAGGAGAGGAGAGGAGAGGAGAGGAGAGGAGAGGAGAGGAGAAGAGAAGAGAAGAGAAGAGAAGAGAAGAGAAGAGAAGAGAAGAGAAGAGAAGAGAAGAGAAGAGAAGAGAAGAGAAGAGAGCTGGAGGGGATCTTGGAGGTCTTCTAGTCCAGCCCCTTGCTCAAGCAGGAGAACCTATATACCATCTCAGACAAGTGACTGTCTAGCCTCTTCTTAAAAATCTCCAGTGATGGAGTGGCCACGATTGCAGAAGCTATTCCACTGGTTGATTGTCCTCACTGTCAGGAAATTTCTCCTTAATTTCAGGTTGCTTCTCTCTTTGATCAGTTCCCAACCATTGTTTCTCGTCCTGCCCTCTGGTGCTTTGGAGAATAACGTGACCCCCTCTTCTTTGTGGCAGCCCCTCAGATACTGGAAGACTGCTATCATGTCGCCCCTGTTTCTTCTTTTCTTTAGACTAGCCAAACCCAAGTCCCGCAGCCATTCTTCGTATGTTTTAGTCTCCAGGCCTTGGATCATCTTAGTTGGTCTTCTCTGATTTTTTTTTCAAACTCTCAACATCTTTCTGTGACACGGTGACCAAAATTGGCTTCAGTATTCCAGGTGTGGTCTTACTAGGGCTTTAAAAAGCGGTACTAATACTTGATTCTATGCCTCTGTTTATACAACCCAGGATTGTATTAGCTTTTTTGGGTGCTACTGCACACTGCTGGCTCACGGTTCAGTGATCGTCCACTAGGAATCCCAGGTCTCTCTCACAGTTACTGTTTTTGAGTCAGGCCTCACCCAATCTGTATTTGTTCCTTTGGTTTTTCCTGCCCTTCCTACCCACCAGATACTCCAAGCTTCGCTGTGTCTGCCCTCTGGGATTCTGGACTCCATAAGATAGTCCAGAAAGATTGGCGCCAGTGCGCCTGCATATCAAGACCGTTTTGTTGTTCAGGCACCACAATCAATGAGGCCCAAGACCCTCTCAAATTATACGGGAGTTTGAAAATCGGGATATGTTGCTTCCAGTAGGATGCGCTTTCTTCAAACTGTCTCCAAAGATAGGCACTTGACATTTGGACGGCCTGCCCATTTACCTGGATACAATTCATCAATGAACAAGGAGGCAAACGATTCGATAAAATTATTTTGATCCATGGAGGCTTGTCTCAATGTAATCTTGTGCCAATTTCAAGAAGAATTTCTCTTTGTTCGTTTTCCTTTCCCTTCCATTGGGTCTGATTTTCAGAGATTTGCCTGGACAAGCGTCCCTGCCATTTTCTTTATTATTATTATTATTATATTTTATTAATTTTCCAGTTTTACATTTGAATATTTAAAAAGCAACGTGGTGACTGGGTCGATCAATAGCTCAATAACAGACTCAGGCTACAACAAATCTCAGGCTACAACATCAAATATTTCTTCTCTTTTTCCCTTAACAACTACTGCCTCATATTCAGGTTGGTACATTTCTAATTATATCAACTCAATAAGAACATCGTTATTACATTGATCAATAAATTTTTAGCTTGTACATTTCTTAATTACATTCAGTCTTCATAAACAATCCATATCCTGTTATTGATTTTTTACTTAATTTTTAATTCCTTATCAATATTCCAATTTAACCTTTGATATTTATAATTTTCAGACTTTGGGTAACCAAAATTTCCCTTATCTCAATTCATAACCAACTATAATATCCAAAATACACATTTTGGGGGATATTGAGTTATTAAGTAGATGATTTAATATTGCCCCTATGGTTTTCTTAGTGAGAATTTTTTTTCCCTCTCTCAGAAGTAGTTTGCCCTTGACTCCTTCCCAGGGCCAAGAGACAGTGACTGGCTCAAGGTCACCTAGCTGGGGGACTTAAGATGGGACTCATAGTCTCCCACTTTCTAGTTGGGATCTTAACCACTGCACCAAACTGGGTCTCACAAAATTTCTTCATTTTGTGCACCGGTAACCGTATGATCCAATTTTACATTACTAGCTCATGCCATTCCTAAATGTATCTTTGCTGCAATTCTCTTTTCGAACCAAATAAAAATGCAATCATTTGGATTTGTTAAGAGTATTCAGCTTTCCATTTGTGCTTAAGCTACACTTATATATTCTGAGATATTGTTATGGCCATAGACATGGAAAGTCTTTTAATTTCCCTTCCTCAGCTATTTTTAGCAGTCAGTCCTTGACTCCATCGTCAGATCTCTGCCTTTGGATTTCCATAATAAGGAAATCCTAAATTATATTAATATGCATAGATAGGGATATATGGGACGCAGTGGTTCAGTGGGTTAGGACACTGAGCTTGTCGATCATAAGGTCGGCAGTTTGGCGGGTCGAATCCCAAGTGCCGTGTAGCAGAGTGAGCGCCTGTTACTCATCCCAGCTTCTGCCAACCTAGCAGTTCGAAAGCACATAAAAATGCAAGTAGAAAAATAGGGACCGCTACGGTGGGAAGGTAACAGCGTTCCGTGCGCCTTTGGCATCTAGTCATGCCAGCCACATGACCACGGAGATGTCCTTGGACAAGCGCTGGCTCTTCGGCTTTGAAACGGAGATGAGCACTAGCCCCTAGAGTCGGAAACGACTAGCACGCATGTGCGGGGGAAAATTTACCTTTATATATATATGGCTTTTCAAATCCACTGCAAAGGTATAAAGAGAATATTGTTTAACTACACTAGGCCAATCATTATTATCTATTTACCTCATTCAGTCAAAAAGAAGACTATCTAAATGTATGAGACTCTCGTTCTACTAAGAATGAGTAGATAGGGGGGAAAGAATCCCACTGTTGAAAATAAATTATGGCAATATAATGTACCTTTTATCAAATTAGTAGATTGCCCACCTGTATGTGCCGATCATTCTGTCACAGAAAAGACAGAAATGCAAGGAAGGAAGGAAGGAAGGAAGGAAGGAAGGAAGGAAGGAAGGAAGGAAGGAAGGAAGGAAGGAAAGGAAGGAAGGAAGGAAGGAAGGAAGGAAGGAAGGAAGGAAGGAAGGAAGGAAGGAAGACAGGAAGGGAGGGAGGGAGGGAAGGAAGGGAGGGAGGGAGGGAGGGAGGGAAGGAAGGAAGGGAGGGAGGGAGGGAGGGAGGAAGGAAGATTTAAATGTTAAGCATTTAAAGGGTTAAATTCACCAGGCAAAAAGTGTCTCCCACATAGGAGCTAATTTTCAGGCTCTCTGCTTTTCAGCAAATATTTATAATCATTAGCACCTCCAGATCATTTTTTCCCTGTGGCTTCTTTTATCATCTGTGAACGCCTATTTACAGGTCAATTACTAAGTATGTACGCTATCTGTTCAGTAGAATAGAATTAGAAACAAACTTCACAATCACAACAGCCGCAAAGCAAGAAATATCAACCCAGGGTCAACACAAATATGAGTATGTACTGAACAAAAACAACAAAAGAAAGAAAGACTCTTTTATCCGCAAACAAATAGAAATGTGGGACTGTTTTCCTATTCTCGCTGCCCCCCCCAAACAGACAAACAAAAATCGGTTACCCGCTAAATGCCTTTCGCACTAAGAAACTTGTTGAAAAGGAAAAAGATAGGGAACTTTAAATGATGGATCTGCCGAGGATTGCTAAGAAAAGCACGGGCTGTCAGAGAACCAACATGGAAGCAGAAACTCAAATACTTACACGTAAGATTGGGATAAAGGATGAACTTGGGAGGGAAAAAAAATCTCTGCCTAGCAAGATCGAGGCAAGTAGGAAAAAAGAAAAAAGAGATTAGATTAGGTGGACCGACGAGATTCAAAAGATTACAAGATTGTCCAATTTGTTATTGGACCAAGGTGGGAAGCAATTTATCCATGCCTCTGTTAAGAAGTGTGTTTGATTCAACAGTGGTCAGGCACAATCAACCAGAGCTATTCATGAATAACAAATGTCGGTAACTTTATTGTCTACCAACTATATTACAAGAACCTGCCCACATGGCTTGCCTCCCCTTGAGAATGACCAGTTCAGGCTTCATGGATCTTGAGGCACATCAAGCTTATGCCGCTTATGGCCGCGCAAGGATTCCAAGCTAGAGCCTCTCTTGATGCCTCCTTCCAGCCTATCTGGCAGTTTCTTAGTTGCTACTTAACTCAGAATAATTCTTCTGGAACAGTAAAAGTTAGAATGCCCCAGTCTAGCTTAGAACTGGAGAAAACAGGAAGCAACTTCAACTTTGTAAAAAATAATAATCTTCATCATGCAGTACGTGTGCATTTATGAATTTAATACATTTATAATTGTATTGTTTTATTTGTTTAGAATATACAAATAGTTGGAAAAAACAAATAGTAGGAAAAACAGGAGGGAAAGGGGAAGGGAAGAGAAAAGAAGGAAAAAAGAAAAAAAAGTGAGTTGACTTCCTACTCCCTTTGGTGCAGTCCAATAAAATAGTAACATCCAACCTCAACTTTGCGGTGGCTCAGTGGGTTAGGACACTGAGCTTGTCGATCAGAAGGTCGGCAGTTTGGCGGGTCGAATCCCGAGTGCCGCGTAACAGAGCGAGCGCCTGTTACTCGTCCCAGCTTCTGCCAACCTAGCAGTTCGAAAGCACGTAAAAATGCAAGTAGAAAAATAGGGACCACTACGGTGGGAAGGGAACAGCGTTCCGTGCGCCTTTGGCGTCTAGTCATGCCGGCCACATGACCACAGACGTCCTCGGACAAGCGCTGGCTCTTCGGCTTTGAAACGGAGATGAGCACCGGCCCCTAGAGTCGGAAACGACTAGCACGCCTGTGCGGGGGAATCTTTACCTTTTTATAAACTAGCCATTTCTAGATCAACTAATCTATCTAATCGGTAAAGCCTAAAATCAAAGAAGCGGTTTCCAAGAAGAAACAAATGTACTTCTGTAGGAGGTTTTTTCTCTATCAAAACAATACATTTATAATTGCATTGTAAAGTTTATTAAACTTATACATTTAACAAATTGTTGTTGTTATTGTTGTTATTTACAGAAGGTGTGCAATGCTATTTTATAAGGATTGCAGGTAGGCCAATGAGTCATAGTTAACTCCCAATTATTACTTCTGTTATAAAAATAGCTAGTCTTCTAATCTATCCATAACTTCCAGGAAAGACCTAGGGGGAATTTGGCTTCAGGCCATCACACATTATTGCCATCTGGCTGTTTTGAATTTTTGTGAGATCTAAACACGAATCATGAAGCAGCGGATAGCTATATTGGCCCTTGGGGAAAGCAAAGGGGCAGGCCTATTCATCCTGGCCTTAGTTAAAGCAAGGGCGCTCAGATACTACCAAAGTGGGCCATTATTTATGCTGAAAGAACTGCACATACAAACAGGAGGGGGTGGGGGGATGGAAAAGGACAACATGAAGGTAAGCAACCAGTAGAGCAGGCAGACTCTTAAGAAGGCACTCAGGAAAGGAGTAGAAAGTTCTTGGAAAAAATTCACGAAGAACTACAACTGCTGCTCCTCATTTGCCGTGAGGGGAAATTCCCATCACTCTTTGCTAATCATAATAGAATGGAGTGGAGTGGAGTGGAGTGGAGTAGAGTAGAGTAGAGTAGAGTAGAGTAGAGTAGAGTAGAGTAGAGTAGAGTAGAGTATAGAGTAGAGTAAAGTAGAATAGAATAGAATAGAATAGAATAGAATAGAATAGAATAGAATAGAATAGAATAGAATAGAATAGAATAGAATAGAATAGAATAGAATAGAATAGAATAGAATAGAATAGAATAGAATAGAATAGAATATGGGATGGGAATAGAATAGAATAGAATAGAATAGAATAGAATAGAATAGAATAGAATAGAATAGAATAGAATAGAATAGAATAGAATAGAATAGAATAGAATAGAATAGAATAGAATAGAATAGAATAGAATAGAATAGAATAGAATATGGGATGAGAATAGAATAGAATAGAATAGAATAGAATAGAATAGAATAGAATAGAATAGAATAGAATAGAATAGAATAGAATAGAAAATGGGATGGGAATAGAATAGAATAGAATAGAATAGAATAGAATAGAATAGAATAGAATAGAATAGAATGGAATGGAATGGAATGGAATGGAATGGAATGGAATGGAATAGAATAGAATAGAATAGAATAGAATAGAATAGAATAGAATAGAATAGAATAGAATAGAATAGAATAGAATAGAATAGAAAATGGGAATGGAATAGAATAGAATAGAATAGAATAGAATAGAATAGAATAGAATAGAATAGAATAGAATAGAATAGAATAGAATAGAATAGAATAGAATAGAATAGAATAGAAAATGGGATGGGAATAGAATAGAATAGAATAGAATAGAATAGAATAGAATAGAATAGAATAGAATAGAATAGAATAGAATAGAATAGAATAGAATAGAATAGAATAGAATAGAATAGAATAGAATAGAATAGAATAGAATAGAATAGAATATGGGATGGGAATAGAATAGAATAGAATAGAATAGAATAGAATAGAATAGAATAGAATAGAATAGAATAGAATAGAATAGAATAGAATAGAATAAAATAGAGTAGAGTAGAGTAGAGTAGAGTAGAGTAGAGTAGAATAGAATAGAATAGAATAGAATAGAATAGAATAGAATAGAATAGAATAGAATAGAATAGAGTAGAGTAGAATAGAATAGAATAGAATAGAATAGAATAGAATAGAATATGGGATGGGAATAGAATAGAATAGAATAGAATAGAATAGAATAGAATAGAATAGAATAGAATAGAATAGAATAGAATAGAATAGAATAGAATAGAATGGAATGGAATATGGGATGAGAATAGAATAGAATAGAATAGAATAGAATAGAATAGAATAGAATAGAATAGAATAGAATAGAATAGAATAGAATAGAATAGAATAGAATAGAATAGAATAGAATAGAATATGGGATGGGAATAGAATAGAATAGAATAGAATAGAATAGAATAGAATAGAATAGAATAGAATAGAATAGAATAGAATAGAATAGAATAGAATAGAATAGAATAGAATAGAATAGAATAGAATATGGGATGGGAATAGAATAGAATAGAATATGGGATGGGAATAGAATAGAATAGAATAGAATAGAATAGAATAGAATAGAATAGAATAGAATAGAATAGAATAGAATAGAATAGAATAGGGGATGGGAATAGAATAGAATATGGGATGGGAATAGAATATGGGATGGGAATAGAGTGGAATAGAATAGAATAGAATAGAATAGAATAGAATAGAATAGAATAGAATAGAATAGAATAGAATAGAATAGAATAGAATAGAATAGAATAGAATAGAATAGAATAGAATAGAATAGAATATGGGATGGGAATAGAATAGAATAGAATAGAATAGAATAGAATAGAATAGAATAGAATAGAATAGAATAGAATAGAATAGAATAGAATAGAATAGAATAGAATATGGGATGGGAATAGAATAGAATAGAATAGAATAGAATAGAATAGAATAGAATAGAATAGAGTAGAGTAGAGTAGAGTAGAGTAAAGTAGAGTAGAGTAGAGTAGAGTAGAGTAGAGTAGAATAGAGTAGAATAGAATAGAATAGAATAGAATAGAATAGAATAGAATAGAATAGAATAGAATAGAATAGAATAGAATAGAATAGAATAGAATAGAAAATGGGATGGGAATAGAATAGAATAGAATGGAATGGAATGGAATGGAATGGAATGGAATGGAATGGAATAGAATAGAATAGAATAGAATAGAATAGAATAGAATAGAATAGAATAGAATAGAATAGAATAGAATAGAATAGAAAATGGGAATGGAATAGAATAGAATAGAATAGAATAGAATAGAATAGAATAGAATAGAATAGAATAGAATAGAATAGAATAGAATAGAATAGAATAGAATAGAATAGAATAGAATATGGGATGGGAATAGAATAGAATAGAATAGAATAGAATAGAATAGAATAGAGTAGAGTAGAGTAGAGTAGAGTAGAGTAGAGTAGAGTAGAGTAGAGTAGAGTAGAGTAGAGTAGAGTAGAGTAGAGTAGAGTAGAATAGAATAGAATAGAATAGAATAGAATAGAATAGAATAGAATAGAATAGAATAGAATAGAATAGAATAGAATAGAATAGAATAGAATAGAATAGAAAATGGGATGGGAATAGAATAGAATAGAATAGAATAGAATAGAATAGAATAGAATAGAATAGAATAGAATAGAATAGAATAGAATAGAATAGAATAGAATAGAATAGAATAGAATAGAATAGAATAGAATGGAATGGAATGGAATGGAATGGAATGGAATGGAATGGAATAGAATAGAATAGAATAGAATAGAATAGAATAGAATAGAATAGAATAGAATAGAAAATGGGAATGGAATAGAATAGAATAGAATAGAATAGAATAGAATAGAATAGAATAGAATAGAATAGAATAGAATAGAATAGAATAGAATAGAATAGAATAGAATAGAATAGAATAGAAAATGGGATGGGAATAGAATAGAATAGAATAGAATAGAATAGAATAGAATAGAATAGAATAGAATAGAATAGAATAGAATAGAATAGAATAGAATAGAATAGAATAGAATAGAATAGAAGATTAGAATAGAATAGAATAGAATAGAATAGAATAGAATAGAATAGAATAGAATAGAATAGAATAGAATAGAATAGAATAGAATAGAATAGAATAGAATAGAATAGAATAGAATATGGGATGGGAATAGAATAGAATAGAATAGAATAGAATAGAATAGAATAGAATAGAATAGAATAGAATAGAATAGAGTAGAGTAGAGTAGAGTAGAGTAGAGTAGAGTAGAGTAGAGTAGAATAGAATAGAATAGAATAGAATAGAATAGAATAGAATAGAATAGAATAGAATAGAATAGAATAGAATAGAATAGAAAATGGGATGGGAATAGAATAGAATAGAATAGAATAGAATAGAATAGAATAGAATAGAATAGAATAGAATAGAATAGAATAGAATGGAATGGAATGGAATGGAATGGAATGGAATGGAATGGAATAGAATAGAATAGAATAGAATAGAATAGAATAGAATAGAATAGAATAGAATAGAATAGAATAGAATAGAATAGAAAATGGGAATGGAATAGAATAGAATAGAATAGAATAGAATAGAATAGAATAGAATAGAATAGAATAGAATAGAATAGAATAGAATAGAATAGAATAGAATAGAAAATGGGATGGGAATAGAATAGAATAGAATAGAATAGAATAGAATAGAATAGAATAGAATAGAATAGAATAGAATAGAATAGAATAGAATAGAATAGAATAGAATAGAATAGAATAGAATATGGGATGGGAATAGAATAGAATAGAATAGAATAGAATAGAATAGAATAGAATAGAATAGAATAGAATAGAATAGAATAGAATAGAGTAGAGTAGAGTAGAGTAGAGTAGAGTAAAGTAGAGTAGAGTAGAGTAGAGTAGAGTAGAGTAGAATAGAATAGAATAGAATAGAATAGAATAGAATAGAATAGAATAGAATAGAATAGAATAGAATAGAAAATGGGATGGGAATAGAATAGAATAGAATAGAATGGAATGGAATGGAATGGAATGGAATGGAATGGAATAGAATAGAATAGAATAGAATAGAATAGAATAGAATAGAATAGAATAGAATAGAATAGAATAGAATAGAATAGAATAGAATAGAATAGAATAGAAAATGGGAATGGAATAGAATAGAATAGAATAGAATAGAATAGAATAGAATAGAATAGAATGGAATGGAATGGAATGGAATGGAATGGAATGGAATGGAATGGAATGGAATGGAATAGAATAGAATAGAATAGAATAGAATAGAATAGAATAGAATAGAATAGAATAGAAAATGGGAATGGAATAGAATAGAATAGAATAGAATAGAATAGAATAGAATAGAATAGAATAGAATAGAATAGAATAGAATAGAATAGAATAGAATAGAATAGAATAGAATAGAATAGAATAGAAAATGGGATGGGAATAGAATAGAATAGAATAGAATAGAATAGAATAGAATAGAATAGAATAGAATAGAATAGAATAGAATAGAATAGAATAGAATAGAATAGAATAGAATAGAAGAATAGAATAGAATAGAATAGAATAGAATAGAATAGAATAGAATAGAATAGAATAGAATAGAATAGAATAGAATAGAATAGAATAGAATATGGGATGGGAATAGAATAGAATAGAATAGAATAGAATAGAATAGAATAGAATAGAGTAGAGTAGAGTAGAGTAGAGTAGAGTAGAGTAGAGTAGAGTAGAGTAGAGTAGAGTAGAATAGAATAGAATAGAATAGAATAGAATAGAATAGAATAGAATAGAATAGAATAGAATAGAATAGAATAGAAAATGGGATGGGAATAGAATAGAATAGAATAGAATAGAATAGAATAGAATAGAATAGAATAGAATAGAATAGAATAGAATGGAATGGAATGGAATGGAATGGAATGGAATGGAATAGAATAGAATAGAATAGAATAGAATAGAATAGAATAGAATACAATAGAATAGAATAGAATAGAATAGAATAGAATAGAATAGAATAGAATAGAATAGAATATGGGATGGGAATAGAATAGAATAGAATAGAATAGAATAGAATAGAATAGAATAGAATAGAATAGAATAGAGTAGAGTAGAGTAGAGTAGAGTAGAGTAGAGTAGAGTAGAGTAGAGTAGAATAGAATAGAATAGAATAGAATAGAATAGAATAGAATAGAATAGAATACAATAGAATAGAATAGAATAGAATAGAATAGAATAGAATAGAATAGAAAATGGGATGGGAATAGAATAGAATAGAATAGAATGGAATGGAATGGAATGGAATGGAATGGAATGGAATGGAATGGAATGGAATAGAATAGAATAGAATAGAATAGAATAGAATAGAATATGGGATGGGAATAGAATAGAATAGAATAGAATAGAATAGAATAGAATAGAATAGAATAGAATAGAATAGAATAGAATAGAATAGAATAGAATATGGGATGGGAATAGAATATGGGGTGGGAATAGAGTAGAGTAGAATAGAATAGAATAGAATAGAATAGAATAGAATAGAATAGAATAGAATAGAATAGAATAGAATAGAATAGAATAGAATAGAATAGAATAGAATATGGGATGGGAATAGAATAGAATAGAATAGAATAGAATAGAATAGAATAGAATAGAATAGAATAGAATAGAGTAGAGTAGAGTAGAGTAGAGTAGAGTAAAGTAGAGTAGAGTAGAGTAGAGTAGAGTAGAGTAGAGTAGAATAGATAGAATAGAATAGAATAGAATAGAATAGAATAGAATAGAATAGAATAGAATAGAATAGAATAGAATAGAATAGAAAATGGGATGGGAATAGAATAGAATAGAATAGAATAGAATGGAATGGAATGGAATGGAATGGAATGGAATGGAATGGAATAGAATAGAATAGAATAGAATAGAATAGAATAGAATAGAATAGAATAGAATAGAATAGAATAGAATAGAATAGAATAGAATAGAATAGAATAGAATAGAATAGAATAGAAAATGGGAATGGAATAGAATAGAATAGAATAGAATAGAATAGAATAGAATAGAATAGAATAGAATAGAATGGAATGGAATGGAATGGAATGGAATGGAATGGAATAGAATAGAATAGAATAGAATAGAATAGAATAGAATAGAATAGAATAGAATAGAATAGAATAGAATAGAATAGAATAGAATAGAATAGAATAGAAAATGGGAATGGAATAGAATAGAATAGAATAGAATAGAATAGAATAGAATAGAATAGAATAGAATAGAATAGAATAGAATAGAATAGAATAGAATAGAATAGAATAGAATAGAATAGAATAGAAAATGGGATGGGAATAGAATAGAATAGAATAGAATAGAATAGAATAGAATAGAATAGAATAGAAGAATAGAATAGAATAGAATAGAATAGAATAGAATAGAATAGAATAGAATAGAATAGAATAGAATAGAATAGAATAGAATAGAATAGAATAGAATAGAATAGAATAGAATATGGGATGGGAATAGAATAGAATAGAATAGAATAGAATAGAATAGAATAGAATAGAGTAGAGTAGAGTAGAGTAGAGTAGAGTAGAGTAGAGTAGAATAGAATAGAATAGAATAGAATAGAATAGAATAGAATAGAATAGAATAGAATAGAATAGAATAGAATAGAATAGAATAGAATAGAATAGAATAGAATAGAATAGAAAATGGGATGGGAATAGAATAGAATAGAATAGAATAGAATAGAATAGAATAGAATGGAATGGAATGGAATGGAATGGAATGGAATAGAATAGAATAGAATAGAATAGAATAGAATAGAATAGAATAGAATAGAATAGAATAGAATAGAATAGAATAGAATAGAATAGAATAGAATAGAATAGAATATGGGATGGGAATAGAATAGAATAGAATAGAATGGCATGGCATGGAATGGAATGGAATGGAATGGAATGGAATGGAATGGAATGGAATAGAATAGAATAGAATAGAATAGAATAGAATAGAATAGATAGAATAGAATAGAATAGAATAGAATAGAATAGAATATGGGATGGGAATAGAATAGAATAGAATAGAATAGAATAGAATAGAATAGAATAGAATAGAATAGAATAGAATAGAATAGAATAGAATAGAATAGAATAGAATAGAATAGAATAGAATATGGGATGGGAATAGAATATGGGGTGGGAATAGAGTAGAATAGAATAGAATAGAATAGAATAGAATAGAATAGAATAGAATAGAATAGAATAGAATAGAATAGAATAGAATAGAATAGAATAGAATAGAATAGAATAGAATATGGGATGGGAATAGAATAGAATAGAATAGAATAGAATAGAATAGAATAGAATAGAATAGAGTAGAGTAGAGTAGAGTAGAGTAAAGTAGAGTAGAGTAGAGTAGAGTAGAGTAGAGTAGAGTAGAGTAGAATAGAATAGAATAGAATAGAATAGAATAGAATAGAATAGAATAGAATAGAATAGAATAGAATAGAATAGAATAGAATAGAAAATGGGATGGGAATAGAATAGAATAGAATAGAATAGAATGGAATGGAATGGAATGGAATGGAATGGAATGGAATAGAATAGAATAGAATAGAATAGAATAGAATAGAATAGAATAGAATAGAATAGAATAGAATAGAATAGAATAGAATAGAATAGAATAGAATAGAATAGAATAGAATAGAATAGAATAGAAAATGGGAATGGAATAGAATAGAATAGAATAGAATAGAATAGAATAGAATAGAATAGAATAGAATAGAATAGAATAGAATAGAATAGAATAGAATAGAATAGAATAGAATAGAATAGAATAGAATAGAATATGGGATGGGAATAGAATAGAATAGAATAGAATAGAATAGAATAGAGTAGAGTAGAGTAGAGTAGAGTAGAGTAGAGTAGAGTAGAGTAGAATAGAATAGAATAGAATAGAATAGAATAGAATAGAATAGAATAGAATAGAATAGAATAGAATAGAATAGAATAGAATAGAATAGAATATGGGATGGGAATAGAATAGAATAGAATAGAATAGAATAGAATAGAATAGAATAGAATAGAATGGAATGGAATGGAATGGAATGGAATGGAATGGAATGGAATAGAATAGAATAGAATAGAATAGAATAGAATAGAATAGAATAGAATAGAATAGAATAGAATAGAATAGAATAGAATAGAATAGAATAGAAAATGGGAATAGAATAGAATAGAATAGAATAGAATAGAATAGAATAGAATAGAATAGAATAGAATAGAATAGAAAATGGGATGGGAATAGAATAGAATAGAATAGAATAGAATAGAATAGAATAGAATAGAATAGAATAGAATAGAATAGAATAGAATAGAATAGAATAGAATAGAATAGAATAGAAGAATAGAATAGAATAGAATAGAATAGAATAGAATAGAATAGAATAGAATAGAATAGAATAGAATAGAATAGAATAGAATAGAATAGAATAGAATATGGGATGGGAATAGAATAGAATAGAATAGAATAGAATAGAATAGAATAGAATAGAATAGAATAGAATAGAGTAGAATAGAGTAGAGTAGAGTAGAGTAGAGTAGAGTAGAGTAGAGTAGAGTAGAATAGAATAGAATAGAATAGAATAGAATAGAATAGAATAGAATAGAATAGAATAGAATAGAATAGAATAGAATAGAATAGAATAGAATAGAAAATGGGATGGGAATAGAATAGAATAGAATAGAATAGAATAGAATAGAATGGAATGGAATGGAATGGAATGGAATGGAATGGAATGGAATAGAATAGAATAGAATAGAATAGAATAGAATAGAATAGAATAGAATAGAATAGAATAGAATAGAATAGAATAGAATAGAATAGAATAGAATATGGGATGGGAATAGAATAGAATAGAATAGAATAGAATAGAATAGAGTAGAGTAGAGTAGAGTAGAGTAGAGTAGAGTAGAGTAGAGTAGAGTAGAATAGAATAGAATAGAATAGAATAGAATAGAATAGAATAGAATAGAATAGAATAGAATAGAATAGAATAGAAAATGGGATGGGAATAGAATAGAATAGAATAGAATGGAATGGAATGGAATGGAATGGAATGGAATAGAATAGAATAGAATAGAATAGAATAGAATAGAATAGAATAGAATAGAATAGAATAGAATAGAATAGAATAGAATAGAATAGAATAGAGTAGAGTAGAGTAGAGTAGAGTAGAGTAGAGTAGAGTAGAATAGAATAGAATAGAATAGAATAGAATAGAATAGAATAGAATAGAATAGAATAGAATAGAATAGAATAGAATAGAATAGAATAGAATAGAATAGAATAGAATAGAAAATGGGATGGGAATAGAATAGAATAGAATGGAATGGAATGGAATGGAATGGAATAGAATAGAATAGAATAGAATAGAATAGAATAGAATAGAATAGAATAGAATAGAATAGAATAGAATAGAATAGAATAGAATAGAATAGAATAGAATAGAATAGAATAGAATAGAATAGAATAGAATAGAATATGGGATGGGAATAGAATATGGGGTGGGAATAGAGTAGAATAGAATAGAATAGAATAGAATAGAATAGAATAGAATAGAATAGAATAGAATAGAATAGAATAGAATAGAATAGAATAGAATAGAATAGAATAGAATAGAATAGAATAGAATAGAATAGAATAGAATATGGATGGGAATAGAATAGAATAGAATAGAATAGAATAGAATAGAATAGAATAGAGTAGAGTAGAGTAGAGTAGAGTAGAGTAGAGTAGAGTAGAGTAGAATAGAGTAGAATAGAATAGAATAGAATAGAATAGAATAGAATAGAATAGAATAGAATAGAATAGAATAGAATAGAATAGAATAGAATAGAAAATGGGATGGGAATAGAATAGAATAGAATAGAATAGAATAGAATAGAATAGAATAGAATAGAATGGAATGGAATGGAATGGAATGGAATGGAATGGAATGGAATGGAATGGAATGGAATGGAATAGAATGGAATAGAATAGAATAGAATAGAATAGAATAGAATAGAATAGAATAGAATAGAATAGAATAGAATAGAATAGAATAGAAAATGGGAATGGAATAGAATAGAATAGAATAGAATAGAATAGAATAGAATAGAATAGAATAGAATAGAATAGAATAGAATAGAATAGAATAGAATAGAATAGAATAGAATAGAATAGAATAGAATAGAATAGAATAGAAAATGGGATGGGAATAGAATAGAATAGAATAGAATAGAATAGAATAGAATAGAATAGAATAGAATAGAATAGAATAGAATAGAATAGAATAGAATAGAATAGAATAGAAGAATAGAATAGAATAGAATAGAATAGAATAGAATAGAATAGAATAGAATAGAATAGAATAGAATAGAATAGAATAGAATAGAATAGAATAGAATAGAATAGAATAGAATAGAATAGAATAGAATAGAATATGGGATGGGAATAGAATAGAATAGAATAGAATAGAATAGAATAGAATAGAATAGAATAGAATAGAGTAGAATAGAGTAGAGTAGAGTAGAGTAGAGTAGAGTAGAGTAGAGTAGAGTAGAGTAGAGTAGAGTAGAGTAGAATAGAATAGAATAGAATAGAATAGAATAGAATAGAATAGAATAGAATAGAATAGAATAGAATAGAATAGAATAGAAAATGGGATGGGAATAGAATAGAATAGAATAGAATAGAATAGAATAGAATAGAATAGAATAGAATAGAATAGAATAGAATAGAATAGAATAGAATAGAATAGAATAGAATAGAATAGAATAGAATAGAATAGAATAGAATAGAATAGAATAGAATATGGGATGGGAATAGAATAGAATAGAATAGAATAGAATAGAATAGAATAGAATAGAGTAGAGTAGAGTAGAGTAGAGTAGAGTAGAATAGAATAGAATAGAATAGAATAGAATAGAATAGAATAGAATAGAATAGAATAGAATAGAATAGAATAGAATAGAATAGAAAATGGGATGGGAATAGAATAGAATAGAATAGAATAGAATAGAATAGAATAGAATAGAATAGAATAGAATAGAATAGAATAGAATAGAATAGAATAGAATAGAATAGAATAGAATAGAATAGAATAGAATAGAATAGAATAGAATAGAATATGGGATGGGAATAGAATAGAATAGAATAGAATAGAATAGAATAGAATAGAATAGAATAGAATAGAATAGAATAGAATAGAGTAGAGTAGAGTAGAGTAGAGTAGAGTAGAATAGAATAGAATAGAATAGAATAGAATAGAATAGAATAGAATAGAATAGAATAGAATAGAATAGAATAGAATAGAAAATGGGAATGGAATAGAATAGAATAGAATAGAATAGAATAGAATAGAATAGAATAGAATAGAATAGAATAGAATAGAATAGAATAGAATAGAATAGAATAGAATAGAATAGAATAGAATATGGGATGGGAATAGAATAGAATAGAATAGAATAGAATAGAATAGAATAGAATAGAATAGAATAGAATAGAATAGAATAGAATAGAATATGGGATGGGAATAGAATAGAATAGAATAGAATAGAATAGAGTAGAGTAGAGTAGAGTAGAGTAGAGTAGAGTAGAGTAGAGTAGAGTAGAGTAGAATAGAATAGAATAGAATAGAATAGAATAGAATAGAATAGAATAGAATAGAATAGAATAGAATAGAATAGAATAGAATAGAATAGAATAGAAAATGGGATGGGAATAGAATAGAATAGAATAGAATGGAATGGAATGGAATGGAATGGAATGGAATAGAATAGAATAGAATAGAATAGAATAGAATAGAATAGAATAGAATAGAATAGAATAGAATAGAATAGAATAGAGTAGAGTAGAGTAGAGTAGAGTAGAGTAGAGTAGAGTAGAATAGAATAGAATAGAATAGAATAGAATAGAATAGAATAGAATAGAATAGAATAGAATAGAATAGAATAGAATAGAATAGAATAGAATAGAAAATGGGATGGGAATAGAATAGAATAGAATGGAATGGAATGGAATGGAATGGAATGGAATGGAATGGAATAGAATAGAATAGAATAGAATAGAATAGAATAGAATAGAATAGAATAGAATAGAATAGAATAGAATAGAATAGAATAGAATAGAATAGAATAGAATAGAATAGAATATGGGATGGGAATAGAATATGGGGTGGGAATAGAGTAGAATAGAATAGAATAGAATAGAATAGAATAGAATAGAATAGAATAGAATAGAATAGAATAGAATAGAATAGAATAGAATAGAATAGAATAGAATAGAATAGAATAGAATAGAATAGAATAGAATAGAATATGGGATGGGAATAGAATAGAATAGAATAGAATAGAATAGAATAGAATAGAGTAGAGTAGAGTAGAGTAGAGTAGAGTAGAGTAGAGTAGAGTAGAGTAGAGTAGAGTAGAATAGAATAGAATAGAATAGAATAGAATAGAATAGAATAGAATAGAATAGAATAGAATAGAATAGAATAGAATAGAATAGAAAATGGGATGGGAATAGAATAGAATAGAATAGAATAGAATAGAATAGAATAGAATAGAATAGGAATAGAATAGAATAGAATGGAATGGAATGGAATGGAATGGAATGGAATGGAATGGAATGGAATGGAATAGAATGGAATAGAATAGAATAGAATAGAATAGAATAGAATAGAATAGAATAGAATAGAATAGAATAGAATAGAATAGAATAGAATAGAAAATGGGAATGGAATAGAATAGAATAGAATAGAATAGAATAGAATAGAATAGAATAGAATAGAATAGAATAGAATAGAATAGAATAGAATAGAATAGAATAGAATAGAATAGAATAGAATAGAAAATGGGATGGGAATAGAATAGAATAGAATAGAATAGAATAGAATAGAATAGAATAGAATAGAATAGAATAGAATAGAATAGAATAGAATAGAAGAATAGAATAGAATAGAATAGAATAGAATAGAATAGAATAGAATAGAATAGAATAGAATAGAATAGAATAGAATAGAATAGAATAGAATAGAATATGGGATGGGAATAGAATAGAATAGAATAGAATAGAATAGAATAGAATAGAATAGAGTAGAGTAGAGTAGAGTAGAGTAGAGTAGAGTAGAGTAGAGTAGAGTAGAGTAGAGTAGAATAGAATAGAATAGAATAGAATAGAATAGAATAGAATAGAATAGAATAGAATAGAATAGAATAGAATAGAATAGAATAGAAAATGGGATGGGAATAGAATAGAATAGAATAGAATAGAATAGAATAGAATAGAATAGAATAGAATAGAATAGAATAGAATAGAATAGAATAGAATAGAATAGAATAGAATAGAATAGAATAGAATAGAATAGAATAGAATAGAATAGAATATGGGATGGGAATAGAATAGAATAGAATAGAATAGAATAGAATAGAATAGAATAGAATAGAATAGAATAGAATAGAATAGAATAGAGTAGAGTAGAGTAGAGTAGAGTAGAGTAGAGTAGAATAGAATAGAATAGAATAGAATAGAATAGAATAGAATAGAATAGAATAGAATAGAATAGAATAGAATAGAATAGAAAATGGGATGGGAATAGAATAGAATAGAATAGAATAGAATAGAATAGAATAGAATAGAATAGAATAGAATAGAATAGAATAGAATAGAATAGAATAGAATAGAATAGAAGAATAGAATAGAATAGAATAGAATAGAATAGAATAGAATAGAATAGAATAGAATAGAATAGAATAGAATAGAATAGAATAGAATAGAATAGAATAGAATAGAATAGAATAGAATAGAATATGGGATGGGAATAGAATAGAATAGAATAGAATAGAATAGAATAGAATAGAATAGAATAGAATAGAATAGAATAGAGTAGAGTAGAGTAGAGTAGAGTAGAGTAGAGTAGAATAGAATAGAATAGAATAGAATAGAATAGAATAGAATAGAATAGAATAGAATAGAATAGAATAGAATAGAATAGAATAGAATAGAATAGAATAGAATAGAATAGAATAGAATAGAATAGAAAATGGGAATGGAATAGAATAGAATAGAATAGAATAGAATAGAATAGAATAGAATAGAATAGAATAGAATAGAATAGAATAGAATAGAATAGAATATGGGATGGGAATAGAATAGAATAGAATAGAATAGAATAGAATAGAATAGAATAGAATAGAATAGAATAGAATAGAATAGAATAGAATAGAATAGAATAGAATAGAATAGAATAGAATAACAGAGCTGGAAGGGACCTTGGAGGTCTTCTAGTCCAGCCCCCTACTCAAGCAGGAGAACCTACCATTAACAGTTAAGGATTCCTTCCAGGTTTTACTATTCTTCTTCTTCTTTTGGGGGGGAGGGGCTTAGATTTTTTCCTTTGGGACTTAATTAGCCCCTTTTTTATTTGTTTCTGCAGAAGGTTTATATGCAACCTGTTTTGTTTTTTTAATGTGGATTGCGCAGGCTCGCGAGGTTATTAAAAACCCTAAAACATAAAACGCAGGAAAAGAGCCTAGAAGAATAAAAAGTAATTTAAAAAAAACAGCTGTGAAAAGTGCACGGAATTAAAACGGGGTGATAAAAGTAGCATTGTAAAGCCAGCAACAGAACAGCACGAAAACCAAGGCCTTTAGTAAAGGCTTTCTAGGAGACTCCATTAGAACAGAGTTGGAAGGGGACCTTGGAGATCTTCTAGTCCAACCCTCTGCTCGTGAAGAGAACCTATACCACTTCAGACAAATGGTGGTCCGATCTCTTCTGAAAAACTTCCGGTGATGGAGCATTCACCACTTCTGGAGGCAAGTCGTTCCACTGCTTAACTGTCCTCACCGTCGTACTTTTCTGACGAGTGAAAACGGGGTTAAATTTTTCTGCAGTGGCTTCCGTGCCATTTTTGAGAACACAAACCTTCCCTGACAGAGATGAAAAGCTAAGCATGAGGCTGCAGATTGCCAGCATCAACCCCAAAGCATAGCAGCAAAGTGCAAAGGGCCTGCAACTCAGGGATTCAAGCGGGTTTGGGCGAACTGATGGAATGCTGGGATAAAAGTGTAATCTGTTCGTTTTTCTGATATTTCATTCTTCCCGCGGAGTCTCGTGTTTTATGGCGCTCATTATCTCTGGGAGTCGTTTGGTATTCTGCAGGAGGATGTGTGTTGCTGGGGACGTAGTCTTTGTTGCAAATCCTCTCCCCGTAGAACGCTGGTGGGTGGAACGCGGCGTGTGCCAATTCAATCCTGCCTTCCCAAAAATATATTTAGGAATTACCTTTTGCTCGGCAAAGCACGGTTTTGCCATGACAGCAGGTGGTAGTTTAGTGACAATTTTAAAATCAAACGTGGCTGTAAATTATGTAGAGCGCAATGGAATTTTACAAAGCTCTTTCTCTCCTTTTTTTAATATGTGTGTGTGTGTGTGTGTGTGTGTGTGTGTGTATAAAATAATAAAATAAAATAAAATAAAATAATAAAATAAAATAAAATAAAATAAAATAAAATAAAATAAAATAAAATAAAATAAAATAAAATAAAATAAAATAATATAATAAAATAAAATATAATAAAATAAAATAATAAAATAAAATAAAATAAAATAAAATAAAATAAAATAAAATAAAATAAAATAAAATAAAATAAAATAAAATAATAAAATAAAATAAAATAAAATAAAATAAAATAAAATAATAAAATAAAATAAAATAAAATAAAATAAAATAAAATAAAATAAAATAAAATAAAATAAAATAAAATAAAATAAAATAAAATAAAATAAAATAGAAACAGCTTCCCAGTGTGGATTGAAATGCATCGTGTGCTCGTGTCAGGCTGCAATAAAATGTCCTTGCGCCCCTGTCCTATTGGGCTAATTCTTCACCATCACGGTAATTTCATTTTAAATACATTTTCCATGCTTGAATAAACTGATCGCGTAAAGGACCAAGGTGAACTCATCTGTGCTCTGTGGAAAACACCGGAGGCAGAAGCTATTGGAAGATTCATTTCTAACCAATTGGGTTAAATTCAGTGATTATGTTAGCCTTGCTCCCTTCTTTGGTGACTCTTTGGCTTTCCTTATTCGTTTTTCTTTTGAGTCTCTGCATCCTTCCAGCAGATAGCTAGCTGCTGGGCTGAGATATGACCCTCGGCAGTCTCCATCACAAAATAAGGCAGCCAGCGTTCTCTGGTGCAGTAGCTCTTTGAGTGCACGCAAAGCAACAAAGAATAGAATAGAATAGAATAGAATAGAATAGAATAGAATAGAATAGAATAGAATAGAATAGAATAGAATAGAATAGAATAGAATAGAATAGAATAGAATAGAATAGAATAGAATAGAATAGAATAGAATAGAATAGAGTAATGGAATATAGAATAGAATAGAATAGAATAGAATAGAATAGAATAGAATAGAATAGAATAGAATAGAATAGAATAGAATAGAGTAGAGTAGAGTAGAGTAGAGTAGAGTAGAGTAGAGTAGAGTAGAGTAATGGAATATAGAATAGAATAGAATAGAATAGAATAGAATAGAATAGAATAGAATAGAATAGAATAGAATAGAATAGAATATAGGAATGAAGAATAGAATAGAATAGAATAGAATAGAATAGAATAGAATAGAATAGAATAGAATAGAATAGAATAGAATAGAATAGAATAGAATAGAATAGAATAGAATAGAATAGAATAGAATAGAATAATAGAATAGAATAGAATAGAATAGAGTAATGGAATATAGAATAGAATAGAATAGAATAGAATAGAATAGAATAGAATAGAATAGAATAGAATAGAATAGAATAGAATAGAATAGAATAGAATAGAATAGAATAGAGTAGAGTAGAGTAGAGTAGAGTAGAGTAGAGTAGAGTAGAGTAGAGTAATGGAATATAGAATAGAATAGAATAGAATAGAATAGAATAGAATAGAATAGAATAGAATAGAATAGAATAGAATAGAATAGAATAGAATAGAATAGAATAGAATAGAATAGAACGGAGTAGTGTAGAGTAGAGTAGAGTAGAGTAATGGAATATAGAATAGAGTAGAGTAGAGTAGAGTAGAGTAGAGTAGAGTAGAGTAATGGAATATAGAGTAGAGTAGAGTAGAGTAGAATAGAATAGGATAGGATAGGATAGGATAGGATAGGATAGGATAGGATAGGATAGGATAGGATAGGATAGGATAGGATAGGATAGGATAGGATAGGATAGAATAGAATAGAATAGAATAGAACAGAATAGAACAGAATAGAACAGAATAGGTCTCTGTTGCAGATTTATTTTATTTATTTATTAAATTTATATGTCGCCCCTCTCGCCAACAGGGTGATTCCAGCACTGATGCACTTGGATCATGTCCCAAACCTCACCCCACCCCCACCCCAGTCTCCCCAGGAAGGAAACCTAATACTGAGCATTAGAGCTGTGGGGTCCTCTGAGCTTGGTGGTTTTCTTGCAGACGTTTCATTACCCAACTATGTAACTTCATCAGTGCTGGAAGGGATTAGGGTTTCCGCTCTCTTTTTACATACTGCTCTGTCAGTGTTGGTGGCAATGTTCTTGACGGTTTCCTGATTAGGCTGATGTATCCAGATAAGCAGAGAATAACACCAAGATTAATCAATCGTTTACTTCTTGACCAGCAATCAGAAAGTAAACAATACCCCAATCAAGGAACTACCAACTCAGACAAACAATTGAACAGTCAATAACAGCCCAATCAAGGAATTACCGAAAAGAAAACAACACTTCCACCATCACAGACAGGACCAGCCACTAGTATATACTGTAAACAGAGAGCAAATCCCTTCTAGCACTGATGATGTTAGCTAGTTTGGTAATGAAACGTCTGCAAAGAAACCACCAAGCTCAGAGGGCACCAAGGACCCCACACTACTACTCCTACTCCTACTCCTTTCTGGAAACCCCACTCCCTTCTAACATTTATATCCCGCCCTTCTCCGAAGACTCAGGGCGGCTTACAAGCTTAGCAGTAGCCTTCATTCTATGTATATGCCTGCTTATTAGGGCTTTCACACACACACCCAAGCGGCATTATTACAAAGTCAGCTTAATTGCCCCCAACAATCTGGGTCCTCATGATGATGTTAGCTAGTAGGGTCATGAAACATCTGCAAGGAAACCACCAAGCTCAGAGAGCACAAAGGACCCCACAGTCCTCCTCCTCCTCCTCCTCCTCCTTTCTGCAATCCCCCCTCCCTTCTAACACCGATGATGTTACCTCCTTTGGGTAATGAAACGTCTGCAAGGAAGCCACCAAGCTCAGAGAGCACCAGGGACCCCACAGTTCAGCCCTGAGCTGAATATTCCCTTCTATTAGTCTTAAGGGTTATTTAAAACCGGTTCTGCAGGTTGGGATAAACGGTATGGATTCAGTCAGATGCTGCACCAATCATGGAAATAATCTGCTTACTAATGTTTATTGAATAGAGCAAACTGATTTATCTGGCACAGTGAGTTACTTCCACAGCTTCGGAGAAATTCAGGCTCAATCTGTGACCTGGGGAATTTTACAATCAGGTATGTTTCATTGATTAAGTAAGTCTAATAGATTAACCGTACGGTAAACATGATGGTGAATTCTATTGCATTGTCTTTCAATTTATTTTGTTCATTGTGGCAATATGAATAAATCACGCCTTCTGAAGGGAATCAGAATTACCATGGCGGCATGTGAAAAATATTTATTTATTCAGAGGTGACATACCGTAGCATTGTTCAGCTACTTTACCCTGTTGTAAAATTGGTCCTTCATACTGACGTAACTGTGACATGTTGTAATAGCAATTCATCATTATAATGACAACAAGAATCTCAAAGGGATGCATTTCAAAGCAATGTGTGGTTTCGACATATTTTTTTAAAAAATGCTACCGTATATAGATTGTACAACTTTTTTTCCTTTTTACAACCCTGTAATTCCTTAATTTGGTACTACAACAACAACAACAGCAACAACAATAACAATAACAACAACAACAACAACAACAATAATAATAATAATAATAATAATAATAATAATAATAATAATAATAATAATAATAATAATAATAATAATAATAATAGAGTTGGAAGAGACCACGGAGGTCATCTAGTCCAACCCCCTGCTCAGGCAGGAAACCCTATACCAGGGGTAGGCAACTGTGGCTCTTTTATGACTCGTGGACTTCAACTCCCAGAATTCCTGAGCCAGCATGACTCAGCTTGGAAACCTCTCCCTTTTCCCTCAGCGTGGCTGGCTCAGGAATTCTGGGAGTTGAAGTCCACGAGTCATGAAGGGGCCATTGTTCCCCCATGCTGGCTCAGGAATTCTGGGAGTTGAAGTCCATGAGTCATAACAGAGCCAAGGTTGCCTAGCCCTGGCCTATACCATTTCAAACAAACGGCTGTCCAGTCTCTTCTTAAAAACTTCCAGTGTGCTCACTCTCTTTTTCCAGAGCCATCTTTTTGTCTGGCTCTCCTCTTCAATAAACTGCCACCTTTTTTCTAAAGCAGTCGCCATGTTGTTTATTCCCGGCTTGGACTGAACCACGATGAAGACTTTTCCTTCAACACTTGGGCTTCTCAGATGTAGAAGGGGGAAGGGGGGGGAATGCTTGAGTTTTTAAGTTAGCCTAAACCATTCCAGCTGGGTGAGCTTCAAGGTCAATTCTAGATAAAATTTTGGCAGGCTGTGAAGTGGGGAGGAGAGTTTTAGATTAATTGGTGAATATGATTTATGACAGCCTTTCTGGGGTGGAAATTGCAACTTGTTGCATTGTATCAGGGGGGGAGGGAACTTCAGTCTTGGCTTCAGCTGTGTAAGTGCCCATACTTTGTTTCCTGAACAAAATGTTCTTTAAGGAAGAAATCTTTGCCTTGAAGTTCTTTTAATTGGTGTCGTCTTTCGGAACCATGACACACAACTGCTTTCTGCAGTCAATTCTCCTGCGGGACCTGGTCCAGGTAAATGAGACAGAGTTTTCTCATGTTGACTTCCACTGACATGTCTGGGTTTATGCACGCCGGGACTTCCTTGTTGATCACCACAAACATATGTGTAATACTGTGGTGCTACAGGGTCTTCCCCCACACACACACCAAATATTGTCCCAACAGCAAACTGTTTTTAGATCCGTATTATTTCTCCTGCACTTTATAAAATGTTTATATGCACTTCAAAAACAACAACAACAAGAAGAAGAAGAACAATCCGTTCAGCTTTTAATGCTTTTAAAACAAAACATTTACAGCTTAAAGCTTCCACTCTGCAATTACGAGCATTCTCTTCCTGGTTATATTTCATTTTCATCCATTAGGGAAATGAAATGTAAATTGTATAATCTTGTATTGTTGATGAGGTTTAATGCATCTCGGGAGCAAGGAGAAGAGAACACGCCGCGAAAGAGAGCAAATGGATGGCTACAGAAATTGATACTGGTTTGTTTGGAGGTTTTGTTATTGTTTTTTGCATGCAAGAATCTTTTGTGATCACTGCCAGGGTTGAATCTTGTACCATCCGGGCTACATTCACATATGCTAAGTGCACCCCATTCACATGCTAGACTTAGATACAAGCATTTAGACCAGGGTTGTCCAACCTTTATTTGAATACTTCATTTGGCCAAGTGCTGTTAGACACACAAGGAATTTGTGTCTGGTGCAGAAGCTCTCTGTGTGCATGCAATGCAAGGAAGGAATAGAATAGAATAGAATAGAATAGAATAGAATAGAATAGAATAGAATAGAATAGAATAGAATAGAATAGAATAGAATAGAATAGAATAGAATAGAATAGAATAGAATAGAATAGAATAGAATAGAATAGAATTCTTTATTGGCCAAGTGTGAGCAGACAGCCAAGGAATTTGTCTCTAGTGCAAAAGATCTCTGTGTGCATGCAACGCAACAAAGGAATAGAATAGAATAGAATAGAATAGAATAGAATAGAATAGAATAGAATAGAATAGAATAGAATAGAATAGAATAGAATAGAATAGAATAGAATAGAATAGAATAGAATAGAATAGAATAGAATAGAATAGAATAGAATAGAATAGAATTCTTTATTGGCCAAGTGTGAGCAGACAGCCAAGGAATTTGTCTCTAGTGCAGAAGCTCTCTGTGTGCATGCAACGCAACAAAGGAATAGAATAGAATAGAATAGAATAGAATAGAATAGAATAGAATAGAATAGAATAGAATAGAATAGAATAGAATAGAATAGAATAGAATAGAATAGAATAGAATAGAATAGAATAGAATAGAATAGAATAGAATAGAATAGAATTCTTTATTGGCCAAGTGTGAGCAGACAGCCAAGGAATTTGTCTCTGGTGCAGAAGCTCAGAGGGTACCTATAAACAGCAAGTAATAGGTCATGGGTCATAAATCATAGTTACAATCATTCATCATAAGTTACAAACAACAGTTGATAAATAATAAGAAACCAATAGGAGAAGATAATAGGAAAGTTGAGAAAAGACGAGAAATGAGATTGTGCTGTGGGAATTAAATGCTCAGCCGAGTAATGGCACTGGGCTGGGGGTAGAACTGTCTTTATGTCTAGTTGTTTTGACATGGATTATTACTATCATAAACTACCAATATGAGGGAATGATAATAATTCCTGAGCCCGCCATTTTAATAGGTAAGACTCAGATTCTAAGGCAGAAGTGGGGAACTACGGCCCCTTTGTGACTTGTGGACTTCAACTCCCAGAATTCCTGAGCCAGCCATGTTGGCTCAGGAATTCTGGGAGTTGAAGTCCACAAGTCATAAAAGCGACATGGTTCCCCCTCCGTGCGGTAGAGAAAGGATACTCTTATAAAAGCAAATCTCAGAAAATGGTTATGAGAGCCAACAGCCCATAGAGTAAACCACAAGGATAAGCCACCAAGACCTGTTGCCCTTCCATAGCCAAGGTGGAAGCGAAGATTTTGGAGGCTGAGAGGCTGCACCATCCAATAATGATCAGAGCAATCAGAGTCCCAGGGATTCCCCTGAAATGACACAAAGAATTCAGGTGACGTTAGCCGCAAAGAACAAGGACCACACATTACGTTCCAGTTAAGAAGCTTTATTGTCCAAGCCCAGCGGTAGGCAACCTTGGCTCTTTTATGACTCGTGGAATTCCCGAGTCAGCCATGCTGAGGAGGACAGGGAGAGGTTTCGAGCTGAGCCATGTTGGCGCAGTTTACAGAGTCAGCCTCTTGCACCCAACAACCTCATTTTACCGCCCTCAGAAGGATGGAAGGCTGACTCAACCTTGAGCTGGTCAGGATCGAACTGCTGGCAGTGGGCAGAGTTAGCCTGCAATACTGCATGCTAATCCCTGCACTACCACAGTTCATTAGTATTGATCGTCTTAATAGTTAAGGTATAAGTAGGGAGTGGAACATTTTACAGTGTTTGTTTCGGCGGCTCTGATGTTACCTGTGTACGGTAAACGGAAACCTCCCTCACTAAGATTATATATTGTGTGCTAGTGAAGGCAACAGGAACAACTGGAATCTAAATGCTCTTACTATGCGATTCTGGTCGGTAAGCCAAATATAACAGTCCTCGTCATTCAAGATGTCAAACTCATACATATCTTGTTTGTTTCAACAAAATATGCACGAGGGGGGTCCTTGGTGCTCTCTGAGCTTGGTGGTTTTCTTGCAGACATTTCATTACCCAACGAGGTAACATTATCCATGCTAGAAGGGAGTGTGGTTTGTGGAGAGGAGGAGGAGGAGGAGGAGGAGGAGGAGGAGGAGGAGGACTGTGATGTCCTTGCTGCTCTCTGAGCTTGGTGGTTCTCTTGGAGACTTTTCATTACCCAAACTAGGTAACATCATCTGTGCTAGTCTGGATCATGAAATGTCTGCAAGAAAACAAGCTACCTCAGAGAGCACCAAGGACCACACAGTCGTTCTCCTCCTCCTCCTCCTCCTCCTCCTCCTCCTCCTCCTCCTCCTCCCTATCCCATCTTCCTCCTTTCTGCAAATCCCATTCCCTCCTAGATGGGTCATGAAACATCTGCAAGAAAACCACCAAAGTCAGGGAACACCAAGGACCCTAGAGGTTTCCTCCTCCTCCTCCTCCTCCTCCTCCTCCTCCTCCTCCTCCTCCTCCTCTCCAGAAACCCCCCTCCCTTCTAGCACTGATGATGTTACCTAGTTGGGTCATGAAACGTCTGCAAGAAAACCACCCAGCTCAGAGCGCACCCAGGACTCCTCATTTCAACTCTGAGCTATAAATATTCTCCTTGGTTGAAAGACGCATGAATGCTCCTTCTTTCCCTTCACAAAAATTCAGGGGATACTTACTGTAAGGAGAAAAATACTGCACAGGTGGATAAGATCACCATGGGCAACAGACTGTAGCCTAGCACACTTGCCACACACCCATGGGAAACCCCTACGATGCTCATCAGATTCAACAACGCATGGATCGCCAGGCAGCCAATCACACTGGTGCCGTACACGTAGCCAAAATGGACTTTTCCAGCCTACAGAAATGAACAAAGAGAAGAGCAGGCCACTGGCCCAAGGCGGTTGGTTTAGGGAAGAGAGGTTATCATACTTTTCCGTACAAGTAGGCCACAATTGAGCGCAACATTTCTGCTGTTAAGTGAGACATGATAGCAGTCTTCCAGTAGTTGAGGGGCTGCCCCAAAGAGGAGGGGGTCACGTTATTCTCCAAAGCACCAGAGGGAAGGACGAGAAGCAATGATTGGAAACTAATCAAGGAGAGAAGCCACCTGGAATTAAGGAGAAACTTCCTAAGAGCAAGGACAATTAACCAGTGGAACAGTTTTGCCTCCAGAAATCGTGGGCGCTCCATCACTGGAGGTTTTTAAGAAGAGGCTAGACCAGGGGTGTCAAACTCAATTTCATTGAGGGCCGCATCAGCATCGCGGTTGCCCTCAGGGGGCCGGGTGGGTGTGGCCTGGGTGGGCGTGGCCTACTGGGTGGGCGTGGCTAGAGTGCCTATGGCCTACTGGGTGGTCGTGGCCAGGTCTACATCGTTCGCATCAAGGGTGCCTATGGGGGCCCGGGCAGGAGTGGGACAGATCTGAGGGTCTCTGGCAGAAGGAGGGTCTCTGGGCTAGGGCCAAGGCAGTGGGGGCCGTTCCCTCACTGTTTCCAGGATGGCTTCGCAGGCCACATGAAACCACTTCGCGGGCCGGATCTGGCCCCCGGGCCTTGTGTTTGACATGTCTGGGCTAGACAGTCACTTGTCCGAGATGGTATAAGTTCTCCTGCTTAAGCGGGGGGCTGGACTAGAAGACCTCCAAGGTCCCTTCCAGCTCTATTCTATTCTGTTCTGTTCTGTTCTATTCTATTCTATTCTATTCTATTCTATTCTATTCTATTCTATTCTATTCTATTCTATTCTATTCTATTCTATTCTATTCTATTCTATTCTATTCTATTCTATTCTATTCTATTCTATTCTATTCTATTCGCAAATAGGTGACCAGGGGGATGCCACAATGTCATAAGGGTGAAAAATGGTCAAAAGTCACTTTTTTCAGTGCCAGTGTAACGTTTAAGTCCGGCATGTTACTGGTGTGTGACATCATTTGTGTCCCAGATGACCGTCTGCTTTCTCTGCAGTCATTCAAAGTTTTCAATAGATTTAGCATTTTCAATTTGGCCATGAAGAGGCGACCCACTACATTTTCTGCAGGCGCGGTAGAGAACACAACGCCAGCAGCAACCAGACAATATTTTAACTTGTTTGTTCCAGCATGTTTGATTAATTGACAAAGCAGCATTTAGCGGCTTAATCTAAGATTAACAGAAAGGAGGGGAAACTGGAACAGATCCAGTCAAAAGATCTCCTTTAGTTTCATTGGGATCTTGTTTTAAATCAGGGCAGGAATAGAGTGTGAAGAAAAATCCACTGAATTGAAGCTATAGGCATTCTCTCTCTCTCTCTCTCTCTCTCTCTCTCTCTCTCTCTCTCTCTCTCTCTCTCTCTCTCTCTCTCTCTCTCTCTCTCTCTCTCTCTCTCTCTCTCTCTCTTAGATTTTTGGATTGCTGCAGTTGTGCAACTGTGAAACAAGAACACGCTCAATTTTTTTGGCCAGGAGTTGTCCTTCATGATCTAACCCCCAGATAGTCACCCTCGTGTAAAAAAGTCCTCAATCCTGCATTTGAACTAAAATATAGCAAAGGTATCATGGCCTTTTTTTTTAGGTGGGTGTTAAAGGTTGCCAGACACTGATCCATAAAGTCATCAGCTTTTCTTCAAATTCCTGGGTGCATTCTGACCCCCACCCCTGTTTATTAATACACCCACTAGCCAAATTGTCTGATCTTTCATCCGTTTGAGACAATACAAGGCAGAGCTCATGATTGCTTTAATCGTATCTTAATGCATTAATCCTTGCCATCCTCCTATAATTAGTGCATCAAGGAAATAGTGAGTGAAAACCAGCATGGGAAGAGATCAAACATATCAAAACTGCATCCCACTTACCTTTCCAAATTGTAGACAGTGTCTCTAAGTAAAAGCTCCAATCCTACGCAGGATCCTAATCCACAGTGCACCTATTTTCATTTAAATCAACCCCCTTTTTGAAACGTACTAATGTCAGAGTACAATATTTCCAATAAGTTCCAAGATTAATGCTTTCAATTAGCAAAGCAGAGGGCAAGGTAGGAATAATACTGCTAAGCTTGTAAGCCGCCCTGAGTCTTCGGAGAAGGGCGGGATATAAAAATGGAATTAAAATAAATAACTGAGTTGGAAGGGTCCTTGGAGGTCTTCTAGTCCAACCCACTATTCAAATAGGAGGCCCTACCCTATTTCATATAAATGGTTGCCCAATTTCTTTTTAAAAGCCTCCAGTGTTGGAGCACCCACAAGTTCTGAAGACAAGCTGTTCCTCTGATTAATTGTCCTCACTGTCAGGAAATTTCTTCTTAGTTCTAAGTTGCTTCTCTCCTTGATTAGTTTCCATCCGTTGCTTCTTGTCCTGCCTTCAGGTGCTTTGGAGAATAGCTTGACTCCCTCTTCTTTGGGGCAGCCCCGGAGATATTGGAAGGCTGCTATCATGTCCCCCCTCGTCCTTCTCTTCATTAAAGTAGACCTACCCAATTCCAGCAACTGTTCCTTATATGTTTTAGCCTCCAGTCCCTTGATCATCTTTGTTGCTCTTCTCTGCACTCTTTCTAGAGCAAGGGTCTTCAGACATGGCCCTTTGATGACGTCTGGACTTCAACTCCCAGAATTCCTCAGCCAGGCACGCTGGCTGAGGAATTCTGGGAGTTGAAGTCCAGACGTCATCAAAGGGCCAAGTTTGGAGACCCCTGCTCTAGACTCTCAACATCTTTTTTTTTTATGTCGTGGAGACCAAAACTGGATGCAATATTGCAAGTGTGGTCTTACCAAGGCATTATAAAGGGGAAGGAATCCCCTGACATTACTTATAAAAAAAAATCTAGACATTTTGTAAAAAGTATCTCAGGCCGGCGATAATATTGGAGTCAATGATTGACAGATAATTTCGCTTAGAGCAGAGAAGTCTAGCCTACCAAGAGCCATGTTGATCCCAGGGCTAAGCAGAAAACCAAAGGCCCAGCCAGATCCGTCTCGTTCATAATGCCAGCTTCAGCTGGCTTCATGGGGTTCAGCACGGTTAATGTCTTCTGCCAAATATGGTTGAAGTTGATTCCCAGCTCTGCAAGAGAAAACAGGGGGAAAAGCTTCATTATGTAAGGGGAAACCCTTGTGCAGGGGTCTTCAAACGTGGCCCTTTGATGACTTGTGGGCTTCAACTCCCAGAATTCCTCAGCCAGGCACGCTGGCTGAGGAATTCTGGGAATTGAAGTCCACAAGTCATCAAAGGGCCACGTTTGAAGACCCCTGCCCTTTGTTTAATAGTTCGTCGAGGACCTTGAGAACAAAAGACTTAAAATGATAAATATTAACGTTGATCCAGAAAAATCAAATTCGTTTTTAGTTGTACAGTTTTATTTTTTTAGATCCTCTTCAAGGGAAATTAAGATAATGAAAGACAACTGAATTATGAAATCAAATCCCCACATAATGCAATTTTCTCATGAGTAAAAGGATCAAAATGACTGCCATGAACCAACATTTAACATCTATATCTTGCAGGGTTAAATGCAGATTTGGGACACACATCCTTGAACAATATTCTATGTCCTGCAAAATTTGGAAGCCCATTCTGTCATCAACACTAATTTTCAAGGTGAGCCCAAAGGAAAAGTGAGCCTGTAACAGAAGCTAAATCAAATATCCAGAGTGGAACTTGAAAAATTATGAATACTTTTACTTCTCACCAAGCAACCACATATGCAGTGAGTCTCTTGGTGCTTTATTCGCTAATAAATTCCCTTAAACAGAATGAAGAAATAGAAGTACAAAGGTTTGTTAAAATACAAATCAATCCTAGGATTCAGATTAACAATTTATCTTTATTACCAATATAAATTTATATTAAACCACCAAGAATATTTTCTAGCGATCACTGCAGTGAGATAGATAAAAAGAAAATACACAGTTTAGCATGATTTGTAAATCCAATTAATATTTCTTTTTGCTTAACATGACCACGTATTCTATTAATTTTCTTCAAGGATGTTGGTCTTAAGTTTTGGCTAAAAAAGACTAAAAGTTATTAACTCTTTTTTCTCTTCTAGGGATTTGTAGGGATAAAAAGGGGGCAGATCACGAAACGCTGCTGGAATGTTACCAACCAAGCAGTGCCATTCGTATATCTTTTTACTTGTAAGTTATGTCATTGAAGGAAAGTTACTCTGAAGTTAAATCAGAATTTGTATATGGGGTTTTAAGCAGATTCACTGAGACTCAAGGGAACTTTTTCAAGTTTTGGAATAATTGACCACTAAAAAAAGAACCCATGAAAATGTATTACGAAATATGTAAACAAAATTATAAGACGTGTTTATTAATTATAGGTATCATAGCATGATATCTGATTATGCCATAGAAATGCAGAGGGAAAAGCAATGTTTACGAAATCTGAATGCAAAATTTATTGAGAGGCTGTCATCTAGAGGCAGTAAAGTGTACGATGTATGTGCCATAAATATGACTTAATGACTTTATTTTCCGCGCAAATGGGGGTTGCTGTCATTTCAAACGTAGCCATGTGTCCCTGTGACAAATGCAAGGCAACAAATTAAAATGGATTCTCTCCCCCACCCCTTTTTTTTGGGGGGGGAGGATTTGGCATCTTCGGACTGAACATCATTTTAAACATATTTTTACCTTGAAAGCTGATTCTGTTAAGATCAAGCTAGTTACAACCTCATTGTGGCTTGTCTCAAAAAGAAAGATGTAAATGTAGAAGATCATTTGGTGATCTTGTGGGCTTCTCACCTTGACAAATCAGAACTTGCGCATTCGACATAAATGAATTTTATTCTCAGGACTTGGGTATGGCCAGTCTAGAGAAAAGAAGGACTAGGGGGGGACATGATAGTGGTAGTCCAGTATTTGAGGGGCTGCCACAAAGAAGAGGGGGGATCAACCTATTTTCCAAAGCACCAGAAGGCAGGACAAACAACAGATGGAAACTAATCAAGGAGAGAAGCAACCTGGAACTAAGGAGAAATTTCCTAACAGTGAGAACAATTCACCAGTAGAACGGCTTGCCACCAGAAGTTGTGGGTGCTCCATCACTGGAGGTTTTTCAGAGGAGGCTTGTCTGGAATGGTATAGGGTCTCCTGCTTGAGCAGGGGGTTGGACTAGATGACCTCCAAGGTCCCTTCCAGCTCTATTCTGGCAGGTTGTACGTAGAAGCTAAGATGATGGGCTGACACCAGGAAGACCCAATGTCTCCTCCACTCTTTGCCAGGGAGGCTGATTTGGGGCTAGTAACTCTCTGTAGCCCGATCTGCATCATGAGGCTATTTTCTATTGCGGGGAAAATTAGGATTTGCTATCTTGAGCAGATTCGTTTTGGGCTAGTTGTGGCCCTTTCCAATTCTACAGTTCTATGATCCTGCGCTTCTGAGGGAAAGGTGAGATATCGGCCAAAGAAATAAATATGTCGATCTTCAGTAAAAGTTCAGCAAAATGAAGATTTTTACGGACTTTATAGAATTCACGGCATTGGTGAACATTAAACAGGGGAAATGTGTTTGGGGGGGGCAGGGGGAAGGAAGACATGTAAATTATTTGGTAGTTTCGAATCCATGAGAAGCCGCCATCAAGCAGAACGTACCAATTGTATAATTGTTTTGATTCTGTACCTTCAAGCAACGGAGGGTCTTCATCGAAACTGCCGGAGTAAGTCTGGTTGGACAGAAACTGAGAAACATCTGCTGGTTGAAAGATCTGGCCTTCAAGTGGTTGAGAAGGATTGGCCTCAGAGTGTGGCCAAGGGCCTGTCGGGAATCTGGGACAAAGAAACATTCATATGGCAGTGAAGATTGGGCAAAAGGTTCTTTAGACCAGTTGGCATCCAACCTTAGCCACCTTAAGATTTGTGGACTTCAACTCCCAGAATTCCCCAGCCAGTGGTAGTCCCCAAGTGGCCCAGATTGGACAGCCATGCATTAGACCCGTGACTCTCAATCTTTTCTTCACCGTGGACCACCTTTAAATCCTTTTTAGAATAGAATAGTCCAAGGTCCCTTTCAGTTCTATTCTGAATTGAACTGAAATTAAAAAAATATATAAAACCAATAAAAAAAACCAACATCCCCCAAAATAAAAAATAATGAAGCATGGATGAATAAAAATAGTTCTTGGGAAAAAAAACAGAACTGGACTTTGATGCAAATACTTTGGGAAGAGTCCATTTTTAAGCCTCCAGGAGGTTACAAAGGTGGGAAGGAAGTGTCACTGCATGTTTTTTTTTGTTCGTCAGAAAGTTCATTTCTAACTGTACATTTCCCCCTGCTCTCTGCACCTGTTGTGATAACTTATCTGGTAACCATAGTGAATCCCATATGACTAGCTATGTTATGGTTTCAGTCTGTTTAGTGCGCATGTCTAGAGAAAGTTCTGAGTTGTTATCTGTATTGTTTTTTTCCTTTGCTGTTACTGACTGTTACGTTAGGATGTAGCCCAGCTAGCTCTGTATAATATATATTTAGTTTTTATATTTTTGTAAGTAAAAGGTATTTAGTAAGATTATGCGTCGTGTTTTTCTTGCCTTCCTGCAAGTGTATCATGCATTCTCTGAAGCACGGTCCGTCGCCCTCTACAAAGGTGATTTTTACCTTGACATTTTGGTATCGAGGATGGTTTGATTTATGTTTTTGGAGATGCATGTTTCTGCGGGTGTTATCAGTTAGTTAGTGCTAGTGAGGCAGCGGTGATTAACTGCTGAAACATGTCAGGAAGGAAGCCACGGCTGAAACGGGAGGCCAGGAGCTTGTCTGTTGGGCATCTCCCTTCGACCTTAAGGACTCCGATAGCTTCGGCCACACGCCTTGGAGAAGACGCACCTGCTCCTGTCTACGATGCAAGGTCAGTCACTCCTTTTTCTACTTTTCCAAGCTCCCTGGCAGCTGTTTTTGGAAATGTTCACACTCCAGGGGCTCAAGATGAATTTCAAAGGCTTGGAGTGAAACCTAAAATTCAGCCGAAGAAAATTCCTTCTGCTCCTTCAAGCCCCAAGCAAACTATGCGAGATAGGGCTATGCAAGGCTACTGTGAACAAATTGGGGTTTTTGAAAGGCGTTTGCAGCAGGCAAAGGAATATGTGTCAATGGTTCAGCAATATGAGAGGAATTATGAGCATGAATCGGCCATATTGCCACACCCACAAGGAGAAGCCATATTGCCTCCTTCTTCCCCAAAGCCAAAGTCACGCCCATCATTGAGTGTCATGCAAGACGATTGGGAACCGGAGGCTCCTATGTCACATGATTATGGGCTGTCCCAAAGGACATACAGAGCCACAGTGATGCCTGAAGCAAATGTTATAGCACCATCTACTGGTGAAGCTGCATTAAGACATGAATTGGAGCTCTCACTCTCGCAATTGTCTATGGAGGAGTCTTTGCTCAGAGATACAAGATTTCTGCCGTTATCTAAGGCTCCAGCCCCTGATGGTGCTAGGATTCCTGTTACTATTGCTTCTTCTGTTAATATTGCTTCTATGCAAGCCCCTCTACCTGGCAGAACACAGCCATATTTAACCCACATGCAATTGCCACCGGGTTCTTATATGCGAAGGCCAGTGTCATCTGCAGATTATGCTAATGCACCAGCCCCAGCGCCAGCGCCTCCTGCTGGCCAGGGTGGAATAGCAGCTCAAAGACAGGCACAGCCAGCACCAGGACTACCGGCAGCTTCAATGCAACTGCCGCATGTCCAGGCACAGACGCCACTGGTGCCCCCTGCAGGTTATGGTCGGATTGCACAACCTGCACAGCCAGTACCTCAGTTGTATATTCCTCATCAAACACCTTCCATTGTACCACTGGCTGGTGATTCAAAATTAAAGAGGTCAGGACAGAATTACAGGGCATGGGTCAGTGAGGTTGGACTTTTGTTACGCAGAGAAGGTACTCACATGATGGTGTTTAATCCTCCTGCCCAGCCATGGACTCATGACATATGGGACTTGGATAATAGAGCATGCACAACATTATTGATGTCAATGGACATTGAATTGCAGCTCACGTTTTCACAAGATGCAACTGCCCAACAAATTTGGACTCAGTTAGAAACATGTTATCGGCCTACATCAATTGAGTCTACATGTTTGCTTTTGTCTGAGTTCCATGGTTCCAGATTAAAACCTGGTGAACATATTGGAGCACATTTGACTAAAATGAAAGGTATTAGAAAAGAACTGGGCGAAAAAGGCTATCCTATTGATGATTTTCAAATGATCAGCATTATCATCAATTCTTTGAATCATGAGTGGAAAGATGCTATTTCCAAGATTAATCAAGTGCCTATTGCTCAACGCACAGTGGATCATGTATGCAGGATTTTAGCTGAAGAAGAGGCAGTTATGCAAGCTGCGCCACATTTAAGGGAACCACCTGCATCAAGAGCTTCAGCGAGGCGTGCCTTCCGTGGAAGGACCTACGTTCCAAGAATGCCAAGATGCTACATCTGCAATCGTGTGGGACATGCCACCCGGGATTGTCCCCAACGAGTTCCAGCGCCCGTCACGTACCAGCCCAGAGGAACAGATTCCAGAGGAGGCAGAGGTAGAGGCGGACGACAAGGTCGTGGTCGTGGTTCCAGGCATGATCCACAAGCTCCACTTGTCACATTGGTTGTGACCAACGATCCACAGCCTCAACCAGAGTACGACAGACGACTTCTTTGGACTTTGGACAGTGGAGCAGCGTTACATGTTACCTACAGAAAAGAGCTTTACACTGAGATGCACGAGCCTGAACCTGAACTTCGTGAACTTTACTCTTTTTCCAATCATCCTGTTCAGGTCATGGGAAAAGGAACTGTCTACATTGAAGAGCTTGATGCTCTCATTCCAAATGTTTACTATGTTCCGTCTGCCAGTAGTAATTTGCTTAGTCAGAGTCATTTGTCTAGGTTTTCTCATTTTCAGGTCCACCATCTTGAAAAAGCAAGTTATATAGTCAAAGACGGAGATATTGTTGCTGAAACCATGTTGATTGGTGGTGTTTATTACTTAAAACCAAAGTCTAAGCAGCAAGAACAGGCAAGTATACACGTTCCAAAGAGCACAGGCCCAGAGAGAGACGTCCCAGAGAGAGATCCTGTTGCTACTCCAAAGGTTCCTAATAATGATAAAAATACAAAAAAGACACAGGTTGCTCATAGCAAGCCTGGGGTTCCTAACAAAAATGCTAATGTTGAGAATTCAGTAACAGGTAAACCTTTGCATTCCAGGTGTATCCATAAGTGGCACAGAAGATTGGGTCATGCCAGTTTCCGTGTTCTGAAGAAGATGCCAGAGTTCGCAAGAGGTTTGGATCTAAAGGGGTGTAAGGTGTTTTTGGACTGTGCTGTCTGCAAGAAAGCCAAATCCAAGGCAGCAGCAATTCCAAAACGCGCTACACGCCTGTCAACACGCATTTTTGATTTGGTACACACTGACATAGTTGGTCCTTTTGCACCAACACTTGGTGGTAAAAGATATTTCTTGACAATCGTTGACAATTATTCTAGATATGGATATGTATATCCTATGAAAGAAAAATCTGAGACCTTTCAGATCTTTAAAGACTTTGCTAGTCTTGTCTATACCCAATTCGAGGTCAACATTGCCAGAATCCAGAGTGATCGTGGTGCTGAATTCATGTCTCAGCGTTTCCAGGACTGGATGCGTGAGAATGGGATAGTACATCAGACATCTGCTCCTTATACTCCAGCTGAAAATGGAGTGGCAGAACGCAGAAATGGAGTTTTGCAAACCATGATGCGTTGCCTTCTTGAAGATGCTAACCTCAGTCTTCCATACTGGGGTGAAGCTATCAAATATGCTAACCATATCATCAACCGCACTTGGAGTAGTGTGATAAATCAGACCCCTTATTTCATGTTGTATGGACACAAGCCTGATCTCTCACATCTCCATATTTTTGGTTCCTATGCTATGGTGAATATTCCTTTAGCCCAAAGAAAGAAAGGGGGTCCTGCAGCAAAAAGGATGAGATTTATGGGCATTGATGATAATTCAAAATGGAGCAAATACATTGACTCTCATCATGTTATTGTGGTTTCACAATCTGCTATTTTTGAGGAAGATGCTGACTGGTCCAGGATTCATTCTAACGATCCTGGAGTTTATTTTCCTAGAGATGATGTTGCTGATGCCATGCAACCTGATCAAGAATCACAGGAGAATGTTCCTTCCACGAGTTCTTCTCAACCTACTGTTCCGTCTTCGCAAGCCGCTGATGTTGCTGCTGGCGACGATGATGAAGACGAGGACGACACGGAAGAAGAATGGACGGTTGGCCCGAGACGTTCCAAGAGGACCACAAAGGGAATCCCTCCAAAACGGTATTCGTGGCAAGTAACAAAAACACCTGTACCTTTGATTTGTAATGTTACACTTCCACCTGAGAAGTTCACACAGATCAAACATCTTCCTGAATCAGAACAAGATAAATGGTTTGAGACAATGCAGGCTGAAATGGACAGTCTAAAGAAACTTCAAGTGTTTACGCCTGCAAGCCCTCCAGCAAACAAGAAAGTTATTGGTACTCGATGGGTCTACAGGATCAAAAAGAAGCCGAATGGTGAGTCGTTGTACAAGGCCAGACTCGTAGCCCAGGGTTTCGCTCAACGTTATCCTGAGGACTATACAAATACATACTCACCCACGGTGCGAACTGAAAGTGTGAAAATTGCTTTAGCCACTGCAACTATCCTTGGCCTGGAAGTTTTCCAGTTTGACGTTGAAACAGCTTATCTACACGCTGATCTTGACGAGGACATCTACGTGAAAGGTCCTCCAGGTTTCCGACAGCAAGAAGGGGATACCTGGTTTCTACACAAAAGTCTTTATGGTCTGAAACAGTCTGGTTTAATGTGGTACTTATGTCTTTCTGACAAACTAAATTCAATGGGCTTTATTAAGTCCGAAACAGATGAATGCGTGTTTACTAAAAGATCCGGTAATAGGTATGAGATAATTCTTGTTTATGTCGATGATATTGTTTATATTGGTCCAAATAAGCAGATGAGTGAGGTTTTTGCTAAAGCTTTACAAAAGTTTTTCACATTGAAGTGTTTAGGATGTATTAACACTTATTTAGGTGTTCAAATTGCCAAAACTCAGAAGGGGTTCAGTCTTACACAGGAAGAGAAGATTGAACAACTGTTACATCACTGTAACATGGAGGACGCTAAGCCTGTGAGTATACCCATGCAAACTGATTTTCACATTTTGGCACATGAACCAAGTCCTGAGTTCGAAGATCAAACACTATATCGCTCAGTCATTGGGTCGCTGCTGTATATTAGTAGTTGGACTAGACCCGACATTGCACTTAGTGTTAATCTTTTATCACGACACGTAGGCAAGGCAAAACAGTTTCATTGGACATGTGTTAAAAAGTTATTGAGGTATCTAAAACACACCAAAGACATGAAGTTGTTGTTGGAACCCACACATACTGACTATGCAGAGTTATGTTGTTTTGCAGATTCAGATTGGGCGAGTGATAAGAAGTCACGGAAAAGTACATCAGGTTACATGATGTTTTTAAATGGATGTCCTGTTTACTGGCATGTGCGTAAACAGAATCTTGTTTCTTGTTCCTCTACAGAAGCTGAGTATGCTTGTGTGTCTGATGCATGCAATTCTTTAACCTGGTTTGATGCTTTAATCACAGATATCTGGACACATCCGATTCGACCAATCACAGTGATGGAAGATAATGAATCTGTGGTTTATATTTCTGAAACACGTTTTACAGGTTCAAGGTCCAGACACATTGACATCCGATATCAAAACATAAGGCAACTGGTGAAACAAGGTTTTGTGACATTACAGTATGTGCCTACACGTGATCAAATTGCTGACATGCTGAACAAACCACTTCCTACAGCCCAGCATGAGTATCTGCGTGAGAAGATGTGCCTTACTTGAGTCTTCACTTTGCTGACGAAAGAAGGGGAATGTCACTGCATGTTTTTTTTTGTTCGTCAGAAAGTTCATTTCTAACTGTACATTTCCCCCTGCTCTCTGCACCTGTTGTGATAACTTATCTGGTAACCATAGTGAATCCCATATGACTAGCTATGTTATGGTTTCAGTCTGTTTAGTGCGCATGTCTAGAGAAAGTTCTGAGTTGTTATCTGTATTGTTTTTTTCCTTTGCTGTTACTGACTGTTACGTTAGGATGTAGCCCAGCTAGCTCTGTATAATATATATTTAGTTTTTATATTTTTGTAAGTAAAAGGTATTTAGTAAGATTATGCGTCGTGTTTTTCTTGCCTTCCTGCAAGTGTATCATGCATTCTCTGAAGCACGGTCCGTCGCCCTCTACAAAGGTGATTTTTACCTTGACAGGAAGGATTACAGAAACTCAGGTGCAAGGATGTTCCATAAAGCAGGGGCAAATACTGAGAAGTGCACATCCTTGGTCCTACAAGGTGGTCCTACTAGGCCCTAGTAACTAGGGACCTGGAACAGTTTGCTGGAATGGGCAGATATCTTCTGTAGAATAGTTGCAGACTGAGCTGGAAGGTGGAATTAAATGTGTCATTTGTTTAGAGTCATCGCATTGCCACAAGAAACCCAGGTCCCGCCCACTGTAAATTCCTTATCTAGGGCCAATTTACCTCTGACCATTAGCTGACCAGATTGTTATGTATAGGTAAAGGTAAAGGTTCCCCCGCACATGCGTGCTAGTCGTTTCCGACTCTAGGGGCCAGTGCTCATCTCCGTTTCAAAGCCGAAGAGCCAGCGCTTGTCCGAGGACGTCTCCGTGGTCATGTGGCCGGCATGACTAGACGCCAAAGGCGCACGGAACGCTGTTACCTTCCCACCATAGTGGTCCCTATTTTTTTACTTGCACTTTTACGTCCTTTCAAACTGCTAGGTTGGCAGAAGCTGGGACGAGTAACAGGCGCTCACTCTGTTACGCAGCACTCGGGATTCGACCCGCCAAACTGCCGACCTTCTGATCGACAAGCTCAGCGTCTTAACCCACTGAGCCACCGTGTCCCTACTCTTATGTATAGGTAGCAATAATAAATAATAATAATTCTGTGCTTTGAACCCAGCAAATATTCCTGGTTATTTGCACTTGACACCTTCAGAAATATTCTCTTTCCTAGATAATTTGAGACTCCTAATAGTCTTATTTTTCCTACCCTACTGGGCAAACCATGATCATAATATATCAGAGAATATTACAGTCTTCCTAGGTCAAGTAATTCTAAACCTGGCCTTCTGCAGATTAAGGAAGATATCAGACAAATATTTCATATTTAAAATTAAAGGTTAACTGATCTCTGGTAACAAAGATATCAAATACGAACATAGTAATATCAAATGCCATGGGTAATATGTGTGGAAAGCAAAGGTTAAACCTTCAAAATCTCACTTTTTCTCCTCAAGCTCCTCAGCAACATAGTCCACAATTTGTGCAAAAGCTTAATATTTTGAGCAAAACTAGAATGACAATGAAAGAAAGACAGCCTTTTATGCTTTCACACACACACGCATTTGAATTCAGTTCCTTTCCACACTTTGTTCAGTTTAGTGATGTTTAAAACTCTGTATTTTCAAAGTGAAATAGAACCGAATAACCGAATAACAGAGTGGGAAGGTACCTTGGAGGTCATCTAGTCCAACCCCCTTGCTCAGGCAGGAAACCCTAGACCATTTCAGACAAATGGCTGTCCAATCTCTTCTTAAAAACCTCCAGTGTTGGAGCACCCACAACTTCTGGAGGCAAGTTGTTCCACTGACTAATTGTCCTCACTGTCAGAAAGTTTCTCCTTAGTTCCAGGTTGCTTCTCTCCTTGGTTAGTTTCCTTCATGGCTTCTTGTCCTGCCTTCAGAGGCTTTGGAGAACAGCTTGACTCCCTCTTCTTTGGGGCAGCCCTTGAGATACTGGAAGACTGCTATCATGTCTCCCCTATGCCTTCTTTTCATTAAACTAGGCATACCCAATTTCTGCAACCGTTCTTTATATGTTTTAGCCTCCAGTCCCCTGATCATCTTTGTTGCTCTTCTCTGCAGTCTTCCTTCCTTCCTTCCTTCCTTCCTTCCTTCCTTCCTTCCTTCCTTCCTTCCTTCCTTCCTTCCTTCCTTCCTTCCTTCCCTTGCAATAACTCACTAGGGGAGATTAGGCACCAGTGAGATGGAGGAAAGTAAATGGGCTACATCTTTTTATTAGGGCAGCCAACAAACAAACTCTGCAAGATCCTAAATACCGGGCTATTCGGCTTGATGTCTTCCTTTAACTTCCTTTAAATACGTACTAGTGTATAAAGTGTTCCGCGGTGAAAACAACTAGAGGTTTGATTATGTAGATAACAAAAATAGACTAGGTTTGGTTGCAGATTTAATGCCAGGCTAAAATGAAATAATATAAATATTCTCACTTTTTTCCAGGGTCTTCAAGCCTGCTTGAGCTTTCCTCTTGATTGTCAGCAATGTAGTTTGACTGGTAAAAATCTATATCGAACTGCAGAAAGTCTGACATCCTAATAAGGTTTTTTTTAAAAGAAAGAAAGAAAGAAAGAAATGCTTATAAGCACTGAAGTGTTTTACACATGTAAAAGTTTACAGAGCAGCCAGAATTACCCATTCACTTTATTTCAATGTTGCTCTAGAAATAAAATAATTAATCTATACATTATTCTAGCCCACAGCTTTTAAAAATATAACAGTTAGGCCCTGGAGAGCTTTTATTTCTTACTAACTAACAAATTGTGTTTCAAATCTAAGCAGACTAATCTGCTTCAATCTCACACCTTCGTTTATTAAAAAAAAATATTTTATACAACCATTACTCTATGCAGCAATTTTACTTCTTGCTAATTGACAAAATGTGCTTCCAAATATAAAACAAACAAAATCTGATTTATTTTTGATAAGAATAGTAAATTAGGGATTTTTAATGGCGAATGTGACATTATCTATGAATTATGCACAAATATAACTATGAGCTGAAGTGTCACCATTCCTAAAGCACCTCAGGATAATGTTTTAAAATTTAATCATGCTTTGAAATACCATTAATATTTCTTGGGAGCACCAAATCGAAACAAAAACAAGCCATCCGCAAGCTTTCCCCCCCTCACACACTCATTTGAGATGGGTAAAAGCTATAAACAGATGCGATTTATGAAACCAACACCCTTAAAAGTTAACATTTAAAGTACATACCTTAAAAACTGTAGCTGCAATTTTTTTATACAAGAGATTCGGTTTACAAACAGCCAAAGCCAGCCAACTGCTTCCCTATATTAACCAGGGTGATCCTGAGCTATTTATAACATCCTAAATTTGGCCTCCCAACAGATGTATGACAGAAAGAAAAGTATTTGGTGCCAGAGGCAACGATTACAACGGGATTTACTTGGCCACATCGCTAATAAATGAAAGAGAAAGAAGACACCACACAATTTTTCAAAGATCAGTCACTTGTGCCCTTGAATCTAAAGGCCCCGTTATCTAAGCTGATAGAGAAGACACCAACAGATATTTTTAAATTTACACAAAAAAGGAAATACGTGATGGTGTAACTACATGCTTCGGAGATGAAAATAACCCAAAAGTTCTATTTATAAAAGTGCAATTAATTTCGTCTATTCTCCAAAGCACCTGAGGGCGGGACAAGAAGCAGCGGATGGAAACTAATTAAGGAGAGAAGCAACCTGGAATTAAGGAGATTTTTTCCTGGCAGTGAGAACAATTAACTGGTGGGACAGAAGTTGCCTTCAGAAGTTGTGAATGGTCCAACACTGGAAGATTTAAGAAGAGATTGGACAACCACTTGTCTGAAATGGTATGGGGTTCCCTGCCTAAGCAGGGGGTTGGACTAGAAGACCTCCAAGGTCCCAATTCTGTTATTCTATTCTATTCTATTCTATTCTATTCTATTCTATTCTATTCTATTCTCCTAATACTAATCTATTCTATTCTATTCTTCTAATACTAATCTTCTAATTCTATTCTATGGTATTGTATTGTATTGTATTGTATTCTAATCATTTTTCTGAGTTAAAATCCACATATCCAAGCCATTCTTTTGGTTTATTACCTGTCTGTCCCCTTTTAACAATTGATACCTCAGCCAGTTTCATTTGTTGGTCTAATATACAGGTAATCCTCGACTTACGGCCACAATGGAGCCCAAAATTTATGTTGCTAAGTGAGACATTTGTTAACTGAGTTTTGCCCTCATTTTGCAACCTTTCTTGCCACGGCCGTTAAGCGAGTCACTGCAGTTGTTAAGTTAGTAACACGGTTGTTAAGTGAATCCAGCCTCCTCATTGACTTTGCTTGTCAGAAGGTTGCAAAAGGGGATCCCGTGGCCCCAGGGGACACTGCAAACCATCAGAAGTACTAGTCAGTTTCCAAGCCTCTGAATTTGGATCACATGATGCCGAAACAGATATGTGAAAAACAGCCAGAAATCCCCTTTTTCAGTTCCGTTGCAACTTTGAACGGTCACTAAACAGACTGTTGTAAGTTGAGGACCACCTGGACAGAGATTTCTTTTCCAGTGCTCTCCTTCCCTAACTTTTCAAATGAGTAAGGCAAAGGCTTTTTTTTTTACTTCATTTCACAAGGTAAAAATTATATTGCCATTTTATTTTTATTAAACGTTTTGATCCCAAAAAAAGAAAAGAAAAGAATTTCATCTCTCCATTTACTATCTAGCACCAAACATCTGCCTCGTGAAGCTTGGAAGCAATCAGCGAGTTTTGGCAGCAGGGTGGATACGGATTTAAATATAATTTCCTAAAATGCGTTCAACTGCATATTTAAAGGCCAGCATTTCACTGAGGACGTACTTGACTTCCTTCATCGGATGGGTTTCCCCTGGCGCTGCAAAAATTTCTAAAGGTGAAGCAGAAAAAGTTCATTTGGGCCAAATACCCATAAGTCATGATTTGTGAACTGCTGCTCTTCTATCTAATTAGCTAAGGATTTTTTGGTGTTTCTTCGCAGCAATGTAGCGCTACCCAGATTTTTGCAGACAGGGCAGGTCTAAACTATATTTTAGAGGGACACGGTGGCTCAGTGGGTTAGGACGCTGAGCTTGTCGATCAGAAGGTCGGCAGTTTGGCGGGTCGAATCCCGAGTGCCGCGTAGCAGAGTGAGCGCCTGTTACTCGTCCCAGCTTCTGCCAACCTAGCAGTTCGAAAGCACGTCAAAATGCAAGTAGAAAAATAGGGACCGCTACGGTGGGAAGGTAACAGTGTTCTGTGCGTCTAGTCATGCCGGCCACATGACCACGGAGACGTCCTCGGACAAGCGCTGGCTCTTCGGCTTTGAAACGGAGATGAGCACCGGCCCCTAGAGTCGGAAACGACTAGCACGCACGTGCGGGGGAACCTTTACCTTTACCTAAACTGTAGTTTGCCGACAAGGACAAGAAACCACGGATGGAAACTCATGGAGGAGAGAAGCAACCTGGAATTAAGGAGACACTGAGGACAATTAAGCAACGGAACAGCTTTGCCTTCAGAAGTTGTGGATGCTCCGTCACTGGAGGTTTTTAAGAAGAGGCTGGACAGCCACTTGGCTGAAATGGTATAGGTTTTCCTGCCTGAGCAGGGGGTTGGACTAGAAGACCTCCAAGGTCCCTTCCAGCTCTTTTTCTGATTGATTGATTGATTGATTGATTGATTGATTGATGTTCTGATTGACTGTGGTCAGTGGGAAAACCAAGGCAGCAAAAATTAAATTCAGGGGCTGCATAAAACTCAATGTTCCGGGATATGCTACCGCAACGCAACACACACACACAAACACACAAAAGGATAATTGTACACACCAGCTCAACAATTTTGCCATATTATTTTGTTCTGACCGGAGAGCGTTTCTATGTAATTACGTTAGTTTTTGAATTGCTGAAAAACATCATGGGTTTTTCTAGCAGTTGTTTCAAATGCAGGCAGGCTGTATTGTTCTTTAGTATCGCTACAGCCAATTGGCCTTTTAGGGAAGCTTGTTAAAATGACAGACTATATTGTTTTGTTAACATCTCCGGCTATTCCGATGTGCTGAAACTAATAGCGCTATTTGTAGGGGTTCAAAAAAAGCTGGCTCAGGGTTCATTCATAAATCTACCCGCTACCGGCTATAATATTTCATCGCATCCTGCAGAAGATTCATATTTTGCTGCGCGCACAACATTTTGTTCTTCATCCTTCATATTGCAACCGCATCACCTTGCTTGACCCACGCCGTGCCGATACGGATTACAGCCAGCAGAAAGATTCAGCCGGTTCGCTCTGCCACTTCGGCAGAACCGCTAGCTAATTTTTTTTGTTGCCCAGGCCCAGAACAGACTTCCGGAAGCGGCATCCACGCAGAGAACCGGTCGTTCACCTATTTGGATCCCACCACTGGTTACAGCCATGAATAAATCATGATTTAAACTAAATCATGATTTAAACTAAACCCAGAATTCAAATCAAGCCAGTTATGTTGAACGTGGTGAGTTTTTCACGTCTTCTGGGAAGATTCGTACGCTTGACTAGGAAGCCGGCTGCACAACCTTGGCAAAATGATGGTCAACACACCCGACTGATGTGCAAGATAAATGATCACCTTGAAGAAGCTCGAAGAAACCGCAAGAATTTAATCAGCAACATCATCACATGCCTGCACGTCCGAAAGGTTGGAAGGAGAGGGAGAAATATATTTATCTTTAGAATCGATCTTTGTCGGCGAGGGTCACTTAATTTCCATGAAGGAACAGGTTTATTCTGAAAATTGTTTGTTCACTTCCACAGGTGTGATTCCTCAAATACTTGAATTATTCATTTTATTTGTTCGTTAGGGTAACATCCGTCACCTTTTCTACCAGGAGTTCAAGAGGAAAGGGCGTAGCGGTCCCAATTCTACCAGCCCATCCAGACTTACGAAAACAATTGAGACTAAAATTTCTGCTAAGTGAGACATTTTGCCCCGTTTTACAACGTTCTTTGCCTCAGTTGTTAAGTGAATCACTGCAGTGGCTGAGTTAGCAATCCGGTTGTTAAATGAATCTGGCTTCCCTATGGACTTTGCTTGTCCAAAGGTCGCTAAAGGGGATCACATGACACTGCAACCGTCGTAAATACAGGTCAGTTGCCAACAGTCTGAATTTTGATCACGTGATCATGGGGATGCCGCAACGGTCGTAAGTGTGAAAAACGGCGTTGTAACTTTGAACTAAATGAACTGTTGTAAGTCAAGGACTACCTGTAAGTTGGTTGTACTGAAGATGGGTTTTAGATCCTAGTCCAATACCACAATCACCTCATCTATTGTCTCTCTGTCTGAGGGGCTGCCCCAAAGAACAGGCGGTCACGTTGTTCACCAAAGCACCAGAGGGAAGGATGAGAAACAATGGTTGGATCAAGAAGAGAAGCAACCTGGAACTAAGGAGAAATTCCTGACAGTGAAGATAATCAACCAGTGGAACAGAAGTTGCCTTCAGAAATCGTGGGCGCTCCATCACCGGAGATTTTTAAGAAAAGGCTAAGTGGAATTTTCCTCCAATGGGATTTTCCCATGTATTTTACCAGGAAACATAGATAGGGCAGCCTAGAAAAGTCAGTGTCCTCCTAACCATACCCAAGCACTGCGGGTTTGTTGGCAATGTCCATTTTGCTTTCCGAGTTCATGGTGTCCTAACCCTAACCCTAAGTGGGATTTTCCTCCAATGTCAATTTTGCTCCCCAAACACTCCGAATTTGTTGGCAATGTCCATTTTGCTCTCTGAGTTAAGTTTAAGTTTATTGAATTTATATACCGCCCTTTTCCCGTAGGACTCAGGGCGGTTTACAAGGTATTTAAAAAAGTTCATGGTGACGTAACCCTAACCCTAGACAGTCACTTGTCTGAGATGGTAGGGTCTCCTGCTTGAGCAGGGGGCTGGACTAGAAGACCTCTAAGGTCCCTTCCAACTCTATTCTATTCTATTCTATTCTATTCTATTCTATTCTATTCTATTCTATTCTATTCTATTCTATTCTATTCTATTCTATTCTACTCTACTCTACTCTACTCTACTCTACTCTACTCTACTCTACTCTATTCTATTCATCTGCTGAAGAGAAGCAGCTCCTGGTTAATCTTGGCTGACCTTCAAAAGCTAGCTTTGGTTACTATATAGGTAGTCCTCAACTTACTACATAAGGGACGCGGTGGCTCAGTGGGTTAGAACGCTGAGCTTGTCGATCAGAAGATCAGCAGTTTGGCGGGTTGAATCCCGAGTGCCGCGTAACAGAGTGAGCGCCTGTTACTCGTCCCAGCTTCTGCCAACCTAGCAGTTCGAAAGCACGTAAAAATGCAAGTAGAAAAATAGGGACCACTCCGGTGGGAAGGTAACAGCGTTCCGTGCACCTTTGGCGTCTAGTCATGCCGGCCACGTGACCACGGAGACGTCTTCGGACAAGCGCTGGCTCTTCGGCTTTGAAACGGAGATGAGCACCGGCCCCTAGAGTCGGAAACGACTAGCATGCACGTGCGGGGGAACCTTTACCTACCTTTACAACTTACTACAGTTCATTTAATGACCATTTATAGAGTTACAACAGCACAAAAAAGTGACTTATGACCATTTTTGACACTTACGACCTTTGCAGCATCCCCAGGGTCACGTGATCAAAATTCAACTGACTCCTATTTATGACAGTCGCAGGATCCCGGGGGCATGTGATCTCCTTCTGACAAGCGGTCAGTGAGGAAGCCAGATTCACTTAACAACCGGGTTACTAACTTAACCACTGAAGTGATTCACTTAACAACTCTGGCAGGAAAGGTCATAAAATGAGGCAAAATTCACTTAACAAATGCCTCACTTAGCCACAGAAACGTTGGGCTCAGTTGTGGCCGTAAGTCAAGGACCAACTGTACCCCCAAAGTCACTTGGAGACCTTTACCTTTCTGCAACTTCCACGGATTAATCTAAATACCAGGAAAGGTGTTTTCAAGTCCCCCTTTTTTTTACTCCGTATTTAAAGAAACACACCATAAAGAAAAGCCCAAAGAAGCCGAATCTTCCAAGAAACATTTAATAAGTAACACCTGGCCTTCTTTTTCAACAGCCAACCCAGCCCTTCCAATCAGATTTTATTTTTATTTATTTTTAATTATTTTTTTTTGGGGGGGGGGAACCTGCAAGCTGCAGAAACACAACCTTGCATTAAACTACAGATCCCATGAAGCTTTGCGCTTTTGGCTCCGCCGGCAGAGGCTGTCGGGAGCTGTAGTAGCTTCCTCCTCCCCTCCGTTGTAGTTAAGCCAATGGAACTCTTTAGCACAGCCATGTGCCCAGACCGCATGCGTATAAAGTGCTTTCTCGGTCCTGTTCCTTTGTAGACTTTTGAAAAATGCAGAGGGGTGATATTTTTTCCAGCTCTCTTTTCACAGAGTAATTATATTTTCCCAGCTCTTTCTCCATCCTGATCCTTTGCAGACTTTTAAATATATAGAGAGTAATTATATTTTCCCGGCTCTCTTTTCTCCATCCTGAAGCTTTATAGACTTTTAAATATATATACAGAGTAATTTATATTTTCCCGGCTCTCTTTTCTCCATCCTGAAGCTTTATAGACTTTTAAATATATATACAGAGTAATTTATATTTTCCCGGCTCTCTTTTCTCCATCCTGAAGCTTTATAGACTTTTAAATATATATACAGAGTAATTATATTTTCCCGGCTCTCTTTTCTCCATCCTGAAGCTTTGCAGACTTTTAAATATATATACAGAGTAATTTATATTTTCCCGGCTCTCTTTTCTCCATCCTGAAGCTTTATAGACTTTTAAATATATATATATACAGAGTAATTATATTTTCCCGGCTCTCTTTTCTCCATCCTGATCCTTTGCAGACTTTTAAAAATGACAGAGTGATATGTTTCCGGTCCTCTTTTTCTCCACCCTGATTTTTTTTTTTTTGTAGACTTTTGAAAAGTGCAAAGCGATCTTTTCCTAGCCCTCTTTCTCTCCCTCCCCACTCCTCCTCCTCCTCCTCCTCCTCCTCCAAGTGTGTCCCGGGAAGAGAGAAAAGCTATTTGCAAAGGCACCGCTGCAACCAAAACAACCCACGCCAGGTGCAAAGCGCCAGCAAGGGTGGTGCAATGAAGAAAGCCGGCAAGCCAAGCAGCAGGGAGAGCAACGGGTGGATTGCTTGCAAAGCCACCCTCTTTTATCCGCCGGCGTGCAATGCACCAAAGGCCACGCACGCTTGCATGCCGTGCAACGCTGCAGCATCGGTGCCCGGACGAGATTCCACCCGTTGCCTGTCAAAACTTCCAAAGTCACAGGGCGCGCGCGCGCGCATATATATATATATCTCTGTCCTTTTTTTTCTTCTATTTCGCGGTCCTTTCTTCCTGGGTGGAGGACGGTGTCCGCCGGCGCGTGTTTCCTGGCCGCCACGCGTGGGGCGCACGGGCTGCGGACGGCTGGAAGCGTTGCTCTGCAAGGGACGGTGTGTGTGTGTGCGTGTGTGTGCCTTGCATTGAATCACGATCACGCGAAGGGTTAATACGCTGCTCTGCAAGGGACGGGGTGTCTGTGTGTGTGTGTGTATGTGTGTGTGTGTGCGCCTTGCATTGAATCACGATCACGCGAAGGGTTAATACGCTGCTCTGCAAGGGACGGGGTGTCTGTGTGTGTGTGTGTGTGTGTGCCTTGCATTGAATCACGATCACGCGAAGGGTTAATACGCTGCTCTGCAAGGGACGGGGTGTCTGTGTGTGTGTGTGTATGTGTGTGTGTGTGCGCCTTGCATTGAATCACGATCACGCGAAGGGTTAATACGCTGCTCTGCAAGGGACGGGGTGTCTGTGTGTGTGTGTGTGTGTGTGCCTTGCATTGAATCACGATCACGCGAAGGGTTAATACGCTGCTCTGCAAGGGACGGGGTGTCTGTGTGTATGTGTGTGTGTGTGTGTGTGTGTGTGTGCCTTGCATTGAATCACGATCACGCGAAGGGTTAATACGCTGCTCTGCAAGGGACGGGGTGTCTGTGTGTGTGTGCGTGGCTTGCATTGAATCACGATCACGCGAAGGGTTAATACGCTGCTCTTCAAGGGACTGTGTGTGTGTGTGTGTGTGTGTGTGTGTGTGAGCGCCTTGCATTGAATCACGATCACGCGAAGGGTTAATACCCCTTTCGCGATGCCTTGGTAAGCCCACCCTCGGAACACTCTGCATCCAGGTTTGGGGTGCCCCGATGTAAACAAAAGACGTTGCGACTCTGGAACGAGTGCAGAGAAGAGCAACGAAGAGGATCAGGGGGCTGGAGGTTGAAACTATACGAAGAATGGTGGCAGGAATTGGGGATGTCTAGTCTATCGAAGAGAAGGACGCGGGGGCTCAGTGGGTTAGGACGCTGAGCTTGTCAATCAGTAGGTCGGCAGTTTGGCGGGTCAAATCCCGAGTGCCACGCAGCAGAGTGAGCGCCTGTTACTCGTCCCAGCTTCTGCCAACCTAGCAGTTCGAAAGCACGTAAAAAATGCAAGTAGAAAAATAGGGACCGCTACGGTGGGAAGGTAACAACGTTCCGTGCGCCTTTGGCGTCTAGTCATGCCGGTCACATGACCACAGAGACGTCCTCGGACAAGCGCTGGCTCTTCGGCTTTGAAACGGAGATGAGCACCGGCCCCTAGAGTCGGAAACGACTAGCACGCATGTGCGGGGGAACCTTTACCTTTTTAGTCTATCAAAGAGAAGGACGCAGGGGCAGCGGGGGAGGGGAAAGAAAACATCCTTGGCTAAAATAACATTAACAGGGATAGAATCCAGATCATGAGAACTGTTAATACCGCTTTACAAGGCCTTGGTAAGGCCACACTTAGGGAATCCTGCATCCAGTTTTAGTCACCACGATGTAATGTTGAGGCTCTAGAAAGAGTCCAGAGAAGAGCAACGAAGATGATCAGGGGACTGCAGGCTAAAACATACAAGGAATGACTGCTGGAATTGGATACGTCTAATGAAGAGAAGGACTAGGGGACAGGATAGCAGTCTTCCAGTATCTCAGGGGCTGCCCCAAAGAAGAGGGAGTCAAGCTGTTCTCCAAAGCACCCGAAGGCAGGACAAGAAGCAACGGATGGAAACTGATCAAGGAGAGAAGCAACCTGGAACTAAGGAGAAACTTCCTGACAGTTAGAACAATTAACCAGTGGAACAACCTGCCTCCAGAAGTGGTGAATGCTCCAACACTGGAGGTTTTTAAGAAGAGACTGGACAGCCATTTGTCTGAAATGGTATAGGGTTTCCTGCCTGAGCAGGGGGTTGGACTAGATGACCTCCAAGGTCCCTTCCAACTCTTATTATTATTATTATTATTATTATTATTATTATTATTATTATTATTATTATTATTATTATTATTATTTAACTTTTATTCATTAAACATGAAACTCAGTCAACTGAACACTCAAATTGACTGGCACTAATGGTTGACACAGGTTGCTGCCAGCATCCTAGGTATCAACCAGCTATCTTCTTAAAATGTAAGATGTTGTTGTTGTTCTTGTTATTGCAGCCGGAAAGGATCTCGGAGGTCTTCTAGTCCAACCCCCTGCTTAAGCCTATACCAATTCAGACAAGTGACTGTCTAGTCTCATCTTAAAAATCTCCATTGATGGAGCGCCCATGAGTGCAGAGAAGAGCAAGAAAGACGATTAGAGGACTGGAGGCTAAAACATGCAAAGAACAGTTGCTGGAATTGGGTAGGTCTATGAGGGGTAGGCAACCTTGGCTCTTTTATAACTTGTGGACTTCAACTCCCAGAATTCCTGAGTCAGCATGGCTGCTTCAGGAATTCTGGGTATTTATTTATTTTATTTATTTATTTTATTGGATTTATATACCGCCCTTTCCCGAAGGACTCAGGGCGGTTTACAGGGTATTTAAAACCAAATCAATACAAAAGTTAAAAACAATTTTAAAAGATTAAATCAAATCCCTAAAAAATAAAAACCCCAATTAAAAATTCTTAGCCTGGGCCGGAGAGCTCAAAGAGCCAGGTCTTCAGGTCCCAGCGAAATGAACGAAGGTCAGGGGCAGTCCTAAGCTCCACGGGCAGCTGGTTCCAGAGGGCAGGCGTATTGAAGTCCGTAAGTCCTAAAAGAGCCAAGGTTGCCTAACCCCGGTCTAGTTTAATCAAAAGAAGAGATCCCCTTTTGGGGACCTTCTAACAAGCCAAGTGCAAGCAAAGATTCACTTTACCAACCGTGTTACTAATTTAAGAACTGCAGGGATTTGCTTAACCGAGGTGGCAAGAAAGGTCGTAAAACGGAGCAAATTTCACTTAACGAGTGTCTCAGCAAAGGAAATCTGGGGCTCAGCTGAGGACTTGCTATACTCGTGTAAAACTCACCTGTTTGTTTGTTTTTTCCTGGTCTGTCAGCTTCCTGCAAGTGAAACACGTCCATTCTTCTTCTAGGGCGCAGTCGCCATCGTACAAAGAGAAGGAACAGGAGTGAAAATCGGAAGCGACGCAAACCAAGAGCGTCACAAGAAGGGAGAAAATCGGCTAAATCTGATTTGCAGTGACGTCATTCAGGATACGGCTGCGTATCTTTCTGACGCTGCAAGTCAGCCTTGTGTCTGTCCTGCCTTACGACTCTCTCTCTCTCTCTGGGAAGTGACCTATTACCCCCCCCCACACACACACCCCACCCCATCCCACCCCAGCCAAGACACACTGCAAATTTAGGGAAAGAAAAATTGGACCCACGGATGTATATTTCTAAAAGAAATGAAGCTTTTTTTTTTTTGCAGGATTTATCCAGAAGATCAACCTAGATAAAGAGGAAATAGGCACGGCCTTTTGAATGTCCTTTTTAAGAATACTTGCCTCTGTCTTTTTGGGAAATTGGACTAAAGCTGCCTGTGATTATTTATAGAAATGAATTTATCTGTAGAAGCAGTATGCTGATCAATAGGCTTCTGTGAACGTTTCCTTTGCTTAGCCTGGACGGTGGTCTCGCAGTTAATCTGGAAGGATGCCTTCACTCATCCAAAGGGCATTATGTGTGTCCGTCAGGTGTAAGATGTCCCGCAATGCTACCTTTCTTTCATATCTTTCTCTCCGGACAGAAATACCTTCTGTACATCATGCTGTTCCCTCAAGGAAATATTGCTCCAGGACAAACAAGGTGATTGCAATTTCTTATTTGCTTGTACCCAACGATTGGAGAGTTCAGCTTTTAAGTAATCTAATTTTTACAGCTTACCTCCAAAGCGGGTGGGATCCAAAAGGTACATTGGCCCCATATCAAAGCAATTCCTCCTTATTTGGACATAATAGCTTTGCTTTTTGTTCTTGAACAGGGTCTGGTATTTTGAGATCGATTATGTGGGGTCCTGGGTGCTCTCTGAGCTGGGTGGTTTTCTTGCAGGCGTTTCATGACCCAACTAGGGAACATCATCAGTGCTAGAAGGGGATGGAGGAGGAGGAGGAGAAGTTTGAACAGGATGAGTTGGAGGAGGAGAAGGAGGAAGAGAATGACGACAACTGTGGGGTCCTTGGTGCTCTCTGAGCTGGGTGGTTTTCTTGCAGGCGTTTCATGACCCAACTAGGGAACATTAGTGCTTGGTACTGCACTAGATACTTTTCTCCCTTCTGGCACTGATGACGTTACCTAGTTGGGTCATACAATGTTTGCAAAAAACCAACAACAAGCAAGCTCAGAGAGCACCAAGGGCCCCACAGTTCCTCTCTGACCGACAAATATCCTCTTCTTTTGGACTGATTTCTAGGTAGACAGGCCCACCAGCCTCTTGACCAAACGTTGATTCATCCAATTTGTAATAAATAGGATGTATGTAGTGCTACCCAACAAGTATTTTGCAGAATACTTTGCATAAAATCCAGAACTGTGTGTATGTTGTTTGGTGCCTGGATAAGGGACCGTCCTTTTTAAGTTAAAAACAAGAGTGTCTATGGAGATTCTTCCGTTCTCCAGGTTATGGTTGTCCCAAAGGGGCTTTTTTTTCAGGAGGCAACTGGACTTTCTAGTTTTTCTTTGAAGAGGTTTCGCTTCTCATCCCAGAAGCTTCTTCGGCTCTGACTGGATGGTGAGGGAATGGAAGGATTTATACTCCTTGCAGACCGCTGGTTATTTGCCTTCTTCTTAGAGAGTCTTTGAGGCCACTTGGAGGTTTATCTGCGCCCTCAAGGTCAGCTGAGTGGTGCGCATGGGTGTGGAGCCTTCTTGGAACTGCTGAAAGGACCGTGTTGTAGATCAGGGCTTTTCAACTTTTTCACAGATTGTACTGCTTTTAGCACGTGACAATATTTGAGTACCACCAGTGCTTAGCAAGGTGTCAAAAACCTGATGACTAAAAAAAAAAGGGGGGGGGAAGGATTTTGGGTTTTACTGATTAGGTTCATTTGTTGTTATAGAAATGGCTAGTTTATAATATTATGGAAAAGTAAAAGGGACGCGGTGGCTCAATGGGTTAGGACGCTGAGCTTGTCGATCAGAAGGTCGGCAGTTTGGCGGGTCGAATCCCGAGTGCCGCGTAACAGCGAGCTCCTTTTACTCGTCCCAGCTTCTGCCATCCTAGCAGTTCGAAAGCAGGTAAAAATGCAAGTAGAAAAATAGGGACCACTCTGGTGGGAAGGTAACAGCGCTCCGTGCGCCTTTGGCGTCTAGTCATGCCGGCCACATGACCACGGAGACGTCCTCGGACAAGCGCTGGCTCTTCGGCTTTGAAACGGAGATGAGCACTGGCCCCTAGAGTTGGAAACGACTAGCACACATGTGCGGGGGAATCTTTACCTTTATCTTTAAAAAGTTGAGGTTCAACGTTAATGCTTCCTTCTACTGCAACAGAGGAAGTCTGTTCTTTTTCCCTTCTCCCCTTCCCTTCTCCCCCCTTTTTCCTCCCCACTGTGTCCTACTATTTGCTTTTGTATTTTTGTATTTTATTCTGTAATCTAATAAAATGTTACAAACCGTAGGAAAAAAAGTACCAGTTTTAATTTCTTCTGTGGCAGTTCCTTTGCTGAATCACTTTCCCTTTGCACTGACAAATGTACAATGAATTTATCCATATTTATTAATACGCACCAGTACCAGCTGGCTGGTTGGCTCTTCTTCCTCTCTCCCTCTCCTCTCCTTCCTCCTTACTTTCTGAGCTCTCCTTCCACAGTGTAGTAAGAATGCCCCCCCCCCAGTCCCTTCACTATACCCTTAAAGACACAGGAATCGAGCACAAAGCAAGAAAGAGTCACAAAGCCTCCCAGAATAAAGAAACACTATAAATGGGTTGTGCTATAAAACCATATAAATTGTTAGGGATGACATGGCGTAAGTCTTGTTTTTTTTACAATATTCCTGGTGCCTGTGTTGCATAAATGCATACAGTTAGGAGATTCTTACCTTTAAAGTAAGAGACGCGCGAAAAAGATTTAATTCCACAGAGCTGGAAATGTAAATTATCACGATCCAATCAGAATACGAACGTCTTTTGTGAAAATACTCTTGTCGTGAAGCAGTTTTTTTAAAAAAATGAATGGCTTTTAATGGTTTGCGTTTTCCTTTTTGCATCTTCTTTAGGATACACTGGATATGTCATTGTTCCCTGCAGAAAATATTAGAAATTTTAGCATAGTTGCCCACGTGGATCATGGAAAGAGTACGTTAGCTGATCGGCTGCTGGAAATAACAGGTGGAGTAATTTTTATAAAATGCGTGCCTCTGTATTTCCATATGGGCTATGCATTCTACTGCCACGTTTCTTGAATTTGCTGAAGATTCCACGCGAAAAAATCTTTCAGATATTTAAGGTCCCCATGTTTAAAATGCCGTGTTTCTCCATGGGAGTGACTCTTAAATTTTAGTTTATTGCAATGCTGTAGTGTATTTCAAGGGACGCGGTGGCTCAGTGGGTTAGGACGCTGAGCTTGTCGATCAGAAGGTCGGCAGTTTGGCGGGTCGAATCCCGAGTGCCGCGTAACAGAGTGAGCGCCTGCTACTCGTCCCAGCTTCTGCCAACCTAGCAGTTCGAAAGCACGTAAAAAAATGTAAGTAGAAAAATAGGGACCACTCTGGTGGGAAGGTAACAGCGTTCCGTGCGCCTTTGGCGTCTAGTCATGCCGGCCACATGACCACGGAGATGTCCTCGGACAAGCGCTGGCTCTTCGGCTTTGAAACGGAGATGAGCACCGGCCCCTAGAGTCGGAAATGACTAGCACGCATGTGCGGGGGAACCTTTACCTTTAGTGTATTTCAGGGGTCTCCAAACTCAGATGGGAAATTCTGGAAGTTGAAGTCCACAAGTCTTAAAGTTGCTGAGTTTGAAGACCCCGGCCGTATTCATTTAGAGTCAAATGAAATGTTGAGACTTCCGTTCTGTTTAGACATGGTAAAATTATGGCTGCTGCATTTTCAGTATGTTTTTTCTGAAACTACAGTAGACTTGCATTGTAGGAAAAATGTTTACCATATATAGTCAGAGCTAAGCCAAATATTTTGTAAAATACACCCCAAAAGATTGGCTTCTATGCAAGTGTATACCTTAATGACCGCAGGTGATCTTCTTAATGAAGAAGATCATCTTGTCATATGATGTCTTAGTTAACAACCAGGGTTATTCACACAAAAATGAATTGTTAAGTCCATTGTGTTGACATGATGTCTCGTTTAACAACAGGGTCGCTTGTCTCAATGAATACCTTGTCTCTTAATCCATTTTCTTTGATTTTGAAAGTCAACAGGGAAAATGTACCGTATTTTCCGGCGTATAAGACGACTGGGCATATAAGACGACCCCCCCCAACTTTTGAGATGATTTTCAAGATTTTTCGTCTTATACGCCGGAAAATCAGCGAGCCCAGGAAGGCACGCCCTCCCCTCTCACTGTGGAGGAAGCAGGGCAGGCTGGCATCTGGCGGGAGCCAGCAGGGCAGTCCTGCGCATGCGCGCGCTCCCCAGCTGTTAAGGAGCACTCCTTAGCAGCCGGGGAGTGCGCGCGTGTGCAGGACTGCCCTGCTGGCTCCCGCCCGACACTCTTCCCTCTTGAGGCAGCATCGCTCCCCAGCTCCTAAGGAGTCCTCGGGGATGCTGCCTCAAGAGGGAAGAGCGTTGGGCGGGAGCCGGCAGGGCAGTCCTGCACACGAGCGCACTCCCCGGCTGCTAAGGAGTGCTCCTTAACAGCCAGGGAGTGCACGCGTGCACAGGACTGCCCTGCCGGCTCTCGCCAGACGCTAGCCTGCCCTGCTTCCTCCACAGTGAGAGGGGAGGGCGTGCCTTCCCGGGCTCGCTGATTTTCCGGAGTATAAGACGACTGGTTTTTTATCCCTATTTTTTTTTCTGGAAAAAATAGAAATTTTGGAAAAGTTGCGAAAAAAAATCAGCGAGGAGTAGTTTTACAAATTGCTTGAAATGCAGTGTATACAAAACCATTGTGCTCGCAATAAAACAGGTACCCCCCCTTTCCCCCCGAAAAGCAAAAAAAAAAAAAGGAAGAAACTGTCAACAAGCAAACGAAACTGGAGCCGTTTTTCTCTGCGGTGCCCCCTAGTGGCACACATGCATATTTCTCTTGTTGGAGAACTGCATTGAGAAGTACAGACTTACTTTAATTGTATTCCAGAACCTGCTTGTCTTCGGCTGAGAGAACGTGCAATAATTTAAGACTTTACAAAAAGCCTCAGAAATCTTTCATTAAGGCTACAGTCCTTTTTTTTTTTCATCTCTCTCTTTTTTTTAAAGTTTCATTACCTTTCTAATTTTACATTTAAATATTTAAAAAGCAAGGTGGTGGCTGAGTTAATCGATAATTCAATAACATACAAGTATCTTTAGCACCAAGGGATGCGGTGGCTCAGTGGGTTAGGATGCTGAGCTTGTCGATCAGAAGGTTGGCAGTTTGGCGGGTCGAATCCCTAGTGCCGCATAACAGAGTGAGCGCCTGTTACTCATCCCAGCTTCTGCCAACCTAGCAGTTCGAAAGCACGTGAAAATGCAAGTAGAAAAATAGGGACCACTACGGTGGGAAGGTAACCGCGTTCCGTGCGCCTTTGGCGTCTAGTCATGCCGGCCACATGACCACGGAGACGTCCTCGGACAAGCGCTGGCTCTTCGGCTTTGAAACGGAGATGATCACCGGCCCCTAGAGTCGGAAACGACTAGCACGCATGTGCGGGGGAACCTTTACCTTTTATCTTTAGCACAAATCTCAAACTACTACATTAAGTATTTCCTCTCTTTCTTCCCCTTAGCATTTACGGTCTCACGCTTAAACTAAGGCCTTCCCATCTCTATGCGGGGGCTTGGATGGGTGTGTGTGTGGGGGGGGTGTTTTGCCAATTGTCTTTCTTGTGTGCCAATCCTGCGTCCTCCCAAATCTGCCACAGTGGGGGGGCTCCCTTGGATGGCTGTGGTCAGAAGTTGCCCTTGGCAGAGTAACTTTGAGAAGCGATGGGAATCATGGTGGCTTCGTTGGGTGGACTCTGTGGTGGACCGAGGGCCCTTCCTTGGGAAGAGAATGCAACTCTTTGTCACCTTCACCCTGACTGTCTTTGATCCTCTAGGAGCCATTGCCAAAACCGGCGATAATAAACAGGTGCTGGATAAACTGCAAGTGGAACGAGAAAGAGGAATCACGGTCAAGGCCCAGACGGCTTCCCTCATTTATAACCACCAAGGAACAAGCTACCTGTTAAATCTCATTGATACGCCGGTAAGTCCATTGTTGGTTGTGAACTAGGAGGAATCGACTGCAAAGCAGAACGCAAAGTCGGTGGCTGCAGTCCAGTTGCCGGTTTAGGCGGGCCCCAGACACTCATCTCCTGCTATATCAACCCTAAGCAATCCTTCTGTTGAGGTTAGGTGAATTCCCCATTGTTATCAAACGGGCGTGAAGAACTCATGAGACAAACAGGTGGAGATCTCAGCCAGGAAGACTATACAAGGAACATTCTAGACAGGCTATTCAAAATTTATTCACTGATTTATATTTCCTGCGGCAGGTGTCCATTTGGACTTTTGAGGGCTGTCTTTGGGAGATGGGCCCAGCCACAGCAGGCTGGTTTAACAGAAGGTTAGGAGACCATTTTAGTTGGACTTTGGGGGCCTTCCTGAAAATAAAAATAATGCTAGAAGCTGGAATTTTGCTGGGCCTTGGACAGCTTTCTGCTTAGTGTTTTTGGTTTAAAGTAAAGTCTTTTTTTTTAAAGTCTCTTAGGTTAGGGAACCTGGTGGAAGTTAGGCTGGAATAAAGATAAAGATAGAGCAGCAGGTTATAGATGAAAAACAGTAATCGAATCATTGTTCTAATAAATTAAATGAGTGGGAAGGTCCCTTTTTTTTCCTGTTGTCCACAACCTCTGTGGCTGCTGTGGGGAGCTCCATAATCCCCTTCCCCACTAAGAGAGCTGCTTCATTCGATGAGGTTTAAGCATCAAGAGACTTTGCACACCAAATCCAGCTGGTTAAAACAGCCAGGCATCTTCGTTAGGAGAGACAGAAGTCTGGGAGAAATTCCTTAACAATGGTGAGATCGCAAGTGGAAAGCCGTAAATCCCTGGGGCGTCATCAGAGGACCTCAAGGGGGTCAAAGTGGCAGGCAGGACCAGGCAATCAAAGCCCTGTCATTTTTTATGTACACAACGCCACCTGCAACCCACATAACGTCTGCCACTTCCTTTATGCCGATAAAGAGATTGATGTAGCGGCCATTTATTCCTGCCCTGGAAAGTTCACCACCGCTTTGGATGTTCCTATGAGAAAAGAAGGGATATGCAGTAATGAACTGAAATTGGTTTGAAATTCTTCTGATAAATAAGCAGAGGGCCAGATAGCAATAGGACTTAGACTTATATACTGCTTCACGGTGTTTTACAGCCCTCTCTCGGGTTTACAGAGTCAGCCTGTTGCCCCCCAACAATCTGGGTCCTCATTTTACCAACTTCGGAAGGATGGAAGGCTGAGTCACATTTGAGCTGGTCACGATCGAACTGTCGACAGAGTTAGCCTGCAGTGCTGCATTCTAACCACTGCGCCACCATGGCAGAAGGGAGGGACGGAGGGTGAGAAGGAATAGCAATAGCATTTATATACCGCTTCACAGGGTTTTACAGCTCACTCTAAGCAGTTTACAGAGTCAGCCTGTGGCCCCCAACCATCTGGGTCCTCATTTGACTGACCTCAGAAGGGCGGAAGGCCGAGTCAATCTAAGTGACGACTTCATGACAGTCTGTCGATGTTTTTCATCAGATGTTTCTTCCCTTCTGCTCAGGGTCACGTGGATTTTAACTACGAAGTGTCACGATCGCTGTCGGCTTGTCAGGGCGTCCTCTTAGTGGTAGATGCAAATCAGGTAGGTGTTTCGAAAGGAAGTTGAATTTTATTCCTGAAGGAACAAAAAGGGCTTTCCCATTCAAATGGGGCTGTGGAAAACTGGCTCACCAAACCAACAACTTGGTTAAATAACTTTTAAAAATGGGGGGGGGGGAAGGACCAAAAAGGGTTCTCTCGTAAGCGTGGCTGCCTTGTCAAAGAAACGGGAGTTGGTGATCCTAGTCAGGAACCTTAAATGAACTGAATGAAAGAATAATTTGGAACACGTGAAATGTCCGTCCATATTAATTTGCATGTTTAAGCTGCATTAAGTATTTTCAGAGATGGGGTGCCTGTGTCTAGTTCCTAAGAACTAGACCAGGGGTCTTCAAACTTGGTCCTTTTAGGACTTGTGGACTTCAACTCCCAGAATTCATCAGACAGGCACACTGACTGAGGAATTCTGGGAGTTGAAGTCCACAAGTCATCAAAGGGCCAAGTTTGAAGACCCCCTGAACTAGATGGATGAAGGAATTAGGGATACAAATGGTTGAAGTGTTATTGAGCTACTAGGTTATTGAATCAAACACCATGTTATTTTATTGCCCTTGTTCTGGACTCTTTTATGAACCTGATTTCGGAACCCTCAAGATTGTCAGTAAAAGAGCAGCTATGATGTTTTATCTGGAATAAATCTTCTTTTCATGCCTTCTTCTGCTGTGGACTCATGACCAACAATGCTATTTTTGCCCAAAACAAGACATTGTATTTTCCCCCCCAAAAACTTAGATGTTTGCAAGATCCATAACAATGCAAGCTCTTTTGTAGATAGGTTGAACTTCACAATGTGTATATATTCATACAAAATAGCTGGATTCTGCCTACCTGTATAGATACATTTGCCCAAACCATCTCAATATATTTTTCAGCCAAGATTAAAAAAAAAACACAACTTGGGGTAAAACTTAACTTACAGTACCTATTTTACTATCCCCAACTCTCAACATTGTGAAAAAAAGATTTTTTTTAAAAAAAGGAGGGAGCCAAATTTTCTTCTTGAGATGTCATCACTCATGTGGTCTTTGGCAACGGTTATTTTTAAAAGAGGGTTAAAATACAGCCGGTAAAGTCAGAGTCTGCGGCTGTTGTGTTGGGATTTAGAAAAATCTGTAGAGAATTTTCTTCTCCAGCTTTCTAATTGCCAATTGGCTTTAGTATTGATTTTTAATTTAACTGTAAACAGAACTTTAAAAAAACAACAACATTAGCCATCTTGGGTCCTTATTGAACTACAAAGGTGGAGCTTAAATGAAAAATATAAAATAACACAATAGGAGAGAGGAGAGGTAGAGAATTGTTTTTGCATTCGGGGCACTTAATAGATGGACCACTTTACTTCAGTAAAAAGGTATCCTTAAGATGGGATATAACTGCAGTTCTCCAAACAGCCTTATGGGATGGGAATGTTCTGTACCAGCCTGCTACCGGCCCTGCAGAAAAGGCAGGGACAACCCCTTTACAAACGGCAAGAGGCTGGAATAAAGCCTGCCAAATTTATTCACATAAAACAGACACCAACCATGAAACAGGAGCTATGAAACAGGAACTATTCAAGCGGTTGCCTTCAGCAAACCAGCCCTCCCACGCATTCCCCCTTAAATACAGTTCAGGGCGTGGCTTCTCTCTGCCTCCTTCCGAGGAGCCCCATTGCCTTCCTCTGTTTACTCCCGATTGACTGCCTCCTGCGTTGGGCGTCCTTGAACAGGGCCAGCTGTGGGTCATCTTCATCCACGCTGTCAGGCTCACACAGCTGGGTCTGCGTCGTGACCAGGTGGGAGGGGCCTGGCTGGGGGCGCTCATCAAGCTGTCCAACCCCCTCAGCAAGCTCTTCAACACCCCCCTCTCCTCCTCCTCTGAGTCGTCCGACCCAACTGCCGAACCCACAGGCTGACCCTGAATCACAACAGGGAATTTGATCATTACAAGTGTTGTGTTTGTCCCTGCAATAGCAGAGCTTTGGTTTAGCTAAACCGAACTAGCAATAAAAACAAATGTTATTTGCTCTGTTTTTACCGTTTCTTTACAGCTGATCTTTGTTTCATAAGTACGAGCAGAAAAACTTCACGTTCAACTCTGCTGCCGTATCAGTAGATTTCTTTGCGGTCTCTGCTCGGCTTAAGCAGCTTTTTTTTTTTGCAGACGGCGTAAAACATTACTGTGGACTGTTTGAAATTCATATTTTTCTAGGGTATCCAGGCTCAAACTGTGGCCAACTTTTACCTCGCCTACGAAGCCCAGCTCTCAATCATTCCTGTTATAAATAAGGTAAGATTTCTGCGTTCTCCGGAGCAGCGGTTAATTTGAGATATTTTGCAAACGGTACAGGCGGTCCTGCCAACTGGGCTCAAAATTTCGGTTGTTCAGTGAGTTTCAGCCCATTTTACGGTTTTGCTTGCCACCGTGAAACCGTCGTAAGTACTAGTCAGTTGCCAAGCCTCTGAATTTTGATCACGTGACCCTGGGGATGCTGCAAAGGTCGCAAGTGTGAAAATCAGTCGTAAGTCCCATTTTTCAGGGCCATTGTAAGTTTGAACAGCCAGAGACCAGTAATAGATGGATAGTCCTATGCTAGGTGTCATGGCTGGCTTTTCAACTGCTGTTTCTTCCTTTTAAAGCCGGGTATAATTTCCCAATGTGAGTCCTTGTTCTCTCTTGATATTTCCTTTTGTTTTTCAGATTTTGCTTACTTTAACTTTCCGCTTTCTTCCCATCTCTTAAATGTTGAGTCATGTTTGACGATTTGGACTTAGAGCTGTTTATTATATATGTATATATATTAAATTGATATGCCACCCATCTCCCTAGTGCAGGGGTAGGCAACCTCGGCTCTTTTATGACTCATGGACTTCAACTCCCAGAATTCCTGAGCCAGCTATGCTGGCTCAGGAATTCTGGGAGTTGAAGTCCATGAGTCATAAAAGAGCCGAGGTTGCCTACCCCTGCCCTAGTGCAACAACTCTGGGAGGCTTAGAGCATGGCAAAAAGATAAAACAGATGTTAAAACGGAATGATTAAAAATTAAGAAAGACGTTTAAGCGTTGCTGGAGCAAACTCTGAAAATCAGTGGGATTTATCTGAAGGGAAAGTTGCACCCGGTTTTGTTTATGCCTGCCTTCTTTCTTCGACATGGCCACAAAGTGGTAAAATATTGTCTGATTTATATCCTGATTTTATTTTCAGGAACTCAAGGTGCAGTACATAATGCTTTCAACTCCTACTTTCCCCATAACAACAGTTTTGTGAAGTGGATTGGGTTGAGAGTGAAGCCCCAAATCACCCAGCCACTTTGATGCCCAAAGCAAAACTAGAACTCACCGTCTCCTGGTGATTGGCCCAAAATTACCCGGCCAGCTTTCATGCCTAAGGCAGAACTAGAACTCACCGTCTCCTGGTGATTGGCCCAAAGTTACCCAGCCACTTTGATGCCTAAGGCAGAACTAGAACTCACCGTCTCCTGGTGATTGGCCCAAAGTTACCCAGCTGGCTTTTTTGGCTAAGGCAGGACTACAACTCACTGCCTCCTGGTGATTGGTCCATAGTCACCCAGCTGGCTTTCGTACCTAAGGCAGGACTAGAACTCACCATCTCCTGGTTTCTAGCCTGATGCCTTAACCAAACTGGATTTTTTTTTAAAATGAGGACTGATTTTAGGCACTTTCTAAGATTACAGTTTTATTTGTCAAGCTATTTCACATATTCGCTCTAAATAATCCTCTTTGCCTTAAAAGATCCAGATGCTTATTCAGGTTATTAGTAAAAAAAATTAACAACAGTAAATGCACAAATATCACCCCCATGCCCCTTGTCCCCAGTACCAATGAATTATGTATTTTGTCACAATGGAATTCCAACTTTTGGTAGGGACTGGTCTATTTTGAATAATACAACAGGAGCATTATTTTGCAGATTGACCTCAAGAATGCAAATCCAGAGGTGGTTGAAAATCAAATTGAGAACACCTTTGACATTCTCAAAGAGGATTGCATTAGAGTAAGACCCCTTCTTAAGTTTACCAATACCTGTATTTAGAAAGTGCAATTTTTTTTATACGTAGAAATGGTTTAGTTGGATAAACGAAATAATTTTCTTAACAATGCACTGGGACGGCAGTCTATTCTGAAGCAAATTGCTTTCAATTCCATTAAATGTAGTTTATTGTGAATCTGTGTAGGACTACAGCTGTTGTCATCGGCTGTAATAGGGAAGAGTGATAGGTACGTGGTTCTGTTACATGCAGAGATTTGCTTAAGATCATACTGGGGGCTGATAGTTGCTGCAGTGATTGACAGTCAGTCTTGAGAGTATAGATCATTTCATTGTTTGGATTTGGCAGCTGAATCTAATTAATTGTGCCCTTCCTTCCTTCCTTCCTTCCTTCCTTCCTTCCTTCCTTCCTTCCTTCCTTCCTTCCTTCTTTCCTTCCTTCCTTCCTTCCTTCCTCTCTCCCTCCCTCCTGCCCTTCCTTCCTCCCTCCCTCCTTCCCCTTCCTTAATTCATTCTTCCTCCCCTTCCTTCCTCCCTCCTCCTCTTCCTTAATTCCTTCCTCCCTCACTCTTCCCCTTTCTTCCTTCCTTATTTTCTTCCTTCTCAAATTCCTTGTGTGTCTGATCACACTTGGTCAAATGAATTATTCTATTCTTCTTCTTTTTGGATCTCTTCTCCTTTCTTCCATTCTTCCTTCCTTCCTTTCTTAATTCTTCTCTCTCTCTCTCTCTCTCTCTCACACACACACACACACACCACCAGTTAATTTTAACTCCTAGTTTCTCCTCCTCCTCCTCCTCCTCCTCCTCCTCCTCTTCTTCTTCTTCTTCTTCTTCTTCTTCTTCTTCTTCTTCTTCTTCTTCTTCTTCTTCTTCTTCTTCCTCTTCTTCTTCTTCTTCTTCTTGTTTCAATCTTTCCAGTTGACTGCAGGAAAGCTAAAAGTTTTGAAAGAAACTCGTTTTACAGCTATGGCTACTTATTCCATCTTGATGTTGGCTTTCCTAAAATAGTTCTGTGACTTCTGTTGGGAAATGATTGTGTTGGGTTGTGATTGTCAAATAAACGTATTTTGTGTGCCATTCCTGTGCAAGAATTTTTCAGATGCTACATAAGGAATATTACAGTGGAAGCATCGGTAGGGCAGGTGCCTGGCGCTAGTTTGGGCGCCTCCCTCAAACGAGGCCAAATTGGCTTATTTTAACTTGTTTCAGATTTCAGCTAAACTTGGAACAAATGTTGAAAGAATACTTCAGGAAGTTGTCGAAAGGATTCCTCCGTAAGTTGGCTTTTCTGTCCTGTGGATACTGAGTAGTAACTTCCTACAGGTTTTGTGATATCTGTCTGTCCTTGTAAAAACAGGCCGGCGGTTAATATCCACGAGCCGCTGAAAGCCTTGGTGTTCGATTCCACTTTTGATTCTTACCGAGGGGTGATTGCAAACATCGCCCTGTTGAGTGGAGAAATTCATAAAGGACACAAGATCACAACTGCTCACACCAAGAAGATTTACGAAGTTCATGAAATCGGAATTTTGACACCCAATGAGCAGCCAACCCAAAAGCTGTAAGTTTTGGAAAGCAAATTAAGACGAAATATTACGGAAGTAGCTCTTTGGAAGTAGCTTGGTTTCTTAATTCTTATGGCTGGGATAGGATTGTTTTTTTTATTTTGTTTTTTGAGAAAAGTTGTGTGTGGGGGGGTTTCTTCTCCTTAATATATATGGAATGTTGTCGTGCTACATCCAGCACAGGGGTAGGCAACCTTGGCTCTTTTATGACTCGTGGACTTCAACTCCCAGAATTCCTGAGCCAGCATGGCTCAGCTTGGAAACCTCTCTCTTTCCCCTCAGCATGGCTGCCTCAGGAATTCTGGGAGTTGAAGTCCACGACTCATGAAGGGGCCATAGTTCCCCCTTGCTGGCTCAGGAATTCTGGGAGTTGAAGTCCACAAATCATAAAAGAGCCGAGGTTGCCTACCCCTGGTCTAGCAAATAAAATCAGATTATGGGATTCTAGAATGTCTTCTCCTTCTTCATAAATTAGGACCTGTAGGGAACCAGTGGGTTTCCCTTTAATTTGCAACTCTTCCAACAACCCAACGATATTTCGCAGACTTGTACCCACTTCCTAATCGGCTTATCTCCTTTGACTTGAAACATCTGCATATAATACAATAAAACTTTCGTTTAGATACGCTGGCCAGGTTGGCTACATGATCGCTGGGATGAGAGACATTACGGATGCTCAAATAGGAGATACGGTCTATTTGCATAACCAACCCGTGGAACCGCTTCCTGGGTTTAAATCCGCAAAACCCATGGTCTTCGCAGGTGAGGTGCGCCCAATCACACGATGAGGGCAGGGGGGGGTTAAGTCAGTTGGGGCTGCCTGGACCCGGGCGGTTCCTGCAGTTTTCTTGGCAACATTTTTAGAAGGGGCTCTTGACTTCTTCCAAAGGCTGGGAGAGAAGGACTGGCCCAACGTTCACCCAAGGCAGTAGGAGAATTCACGGCTTCCGGGTTTCTGTTACCCACGCCCTCCCAGTAGAGATCCAGTGGCCAGGGTTTTACAGCTCTTTACCACATCTCTATGTGAGTGTTTGTGTGGTGTGTGTGTGTGTGTGTGTGTGAGAGAGAGAGAGAGAGAGAGAGAGAGAGAGAGAGAGATATGGGTAGAGATATAGATGGATGGATAGATGATAGATAGATAGATAGATAGATAGATAGATAGATAGATAGATAGATAGACAGACAGACAGACAGACAGACAGACAGACAGACAGACAGACAGACATGGATGGGTAGAGGTGGGTGGATGGATAGATAGATAGATAGATAGATAGATAGATAGATAGATAGATAGATAGATAGATAGATAGATAGATAGATAGATAGATAGATGATAGATAGATAGATAGATACTGTAGATAGATAGATAGATAGATAGATAGATAGATAGATAGATAGATAGATAGATAGATAGATAGATAGATAGATAGATAGATATGGATGGGTAGAGATGTAGATGGATGAATGGATATGTGTGTGTGTGTGTAGAGAGAGATTGGTAGAAATGTGGATGGATGGATAGATAGATAGATAGATAGATAGATAGATAGATAGATAGATAGATGGGGATGGGTAGAGATGTAGATGGATGGATGGATGGATATGTGTGTGTGTGTGTGTAGAGAGAGAGAGAGATTGGTAGAGATGTGGATGGATAGATGGATGGATGGATAGATAGATAGAGATGGGTAGAGATGTAGATGGATGAATGGATGTGTGTGTGTGGAGAGAGAGATTGGTAAAGATGTGGATAGATAGAGATGAATAGAGATGTAGATGGATGGATAGATGATAGATAGATAGATAGATAGATAGATAGATAGATAGATAGATAGATAGATAGATAGATAGATAGATCTGGGAACAAGTCCTCCTTTGAGCATGAATTCCAATTGGATGACCTTGGGGCCGTCCCTGTCATCCTAGGAAGAAGACAGTGGTCAACCACTTCCAAAAATCCTACTAGTGTTAAACGGATCTAATGTGCAATGCAGAATCACCTAAAACCATGGCAACTTGAAGACCTATGGACTTCAGCTCCCAGAATTCCCCAGCCAGCCATCAGTTGAAGTCCACAAGTCTTCTAGGTTGCCATGGTTGCACACCCGTGATGTAAAGGACATCTACGATTGCTTTTCTGGCTAAAACCACCTTATGCTTGGACAGGGGTGTTTCCAACAGACCAATCCGAATATTCCAACTTGAAAAGTGCCTTAGAAAAACTGACCCTCAATGACTCAAGTGTTACCGTTCAACGTGACAGCAGCCTGGCTTTGGGTGCTGGGTGGAGGTGAGTTGCCCGGCATTCGTTGATACTTTTAAGTCTTCTTTAGTAAAATGCAGCAAGCTGGATCCCAAAGATGCTTTTTCAGGAGGCAACTGGACTTTCTTGTTTTTGTTTGAAGACGTTTCGCTTCTCATCCAAGAAGCTTCTTCAGCTTCAACTGGATGGTGGGGAATGGAAGGACTTATACTCCTTGCAGAAAGCTGGTCCTTTGCCTTCTTTTAGAGAGTTGTTGAGGCCACCTGGAGGTTTATCTGTGTCCTCAGGGTCACCTAAGTGGTGCAAATGGGTGTGGAGCCTTCTTGGAACTGCTGAAAGGACTGTGTGGTAGACTGGAGGTAGAGGATGTCGTATCCCTCCCCCTTTTTTGAGGGAGGACCACTCAACTTTGACCCAGATGGCCTCTTTGACCCCTCTTTCAAACCAGCAGTCTTCTCTGCCTAAAATGTGGACTTTGCTGTCTTCAAAAGTGTGGCCTTTCAGACAGGTTAAGAAGATCTTACAAGTCAGCTCCCTCAGATGCATAAATTAGTCTGTGGGATAATATTAGACAATTAAAACCATCCACGAAGTTCTCAGCTCACAACACTTTCTTTAATAACTGCTCAAACTTAACGACAGTCCTGGAAAAAGTGAGTTACGACCGTTTTTTTTACCCTTGCGACCAATGACGCCTCTCCATGGTCACATGATCAAAATTCAGCCACTTGGCAACAAACTCCTATTTATTTGACGGTTGCAACGTCCCAAGGTCACACGATCCCCTTTTGCGACCTAACAAGCAAAATCTGGGAAAGCCAAATTCGCTTAACAACCGTGTTACATACTTAACAAGTCGTAAAATGGGGCAAATGGTCATCACGCTTAGCAACAGAAATGTTGAACTCAGTTGTGGTCATAGGTTGAAAACTACCTGTAACTCAGTTTTGTCTGGCAGCAATTAAGATTTGCAAATAGATAATTAGGGGTACCGGCCATAGCGATACTGACTGAGAATTCTCTTTTGTTATTTTACGTTTTTTAAAATCTTTTTATCTTTTTTACACCTTTTCCTGGCCTTTAGAAATCTCCTTTTAGTGTTAATGTTAAGAATGTTTATAGACGTACATACATGCATAGATACATGTGTGTGTATGTATGTGTGTCTTAATATTGTAGGATTGCACGAGCAATCTTAATTTTTACTGATCTTTTATGGCTTATGCTTTCAGTGGAATTATTGAAATGGCTTGTAATTTTCCTCCTTTGTATTTTATATTGGTGCATGGCTAAAATCAGGACTTCTTGCTAGTGGAACTGCAACATTGGGAACGTGTTTTTTTTTGTTTTTTGTTTTTTAATTTGGCTTCGAAATTGAAGATGTTTAGTTTAGCAAATTGGCAACTGGTACCCTTAAAAAGGGACGCGGTGGCTCAGTGGGTTAGGACACTGAGCTTGTCGATCCAAAGGTCGGCAGTTTGGCGGGTCGAATCCCGAGTGCCGCGTAGCAGAGTGAGCGCCTGTTACTCGTCCCAGCTTCTGCCAACCTAGCAGTTCGAAAGCACGTAAAAATGCAAGTAGAAAAATAGGGACCACGACGGTGGGAAGGTAACAGCATTCGGGGTGCGCCTTTGGCGTCTAGTCATGCCGGCCACATGACCACGGAGACGTCCTCGGACAAGCGCTGGCTCTTCGGCTTTGAAACGGAGATGAGCACCGGCCCCTAGAGTTGGAAACGACTAGCACGCATGTGCGGGGGAACCTTTACCTTTACCTTTACCCTTAAAAATGTCGATGGAAATGTTGCATTTACAGATTGGGCTTCCTTGGCCTTCTACATATGGAAGTTTTTAACCAGCGCTTGGAACAAGAACACAACGCGTCGGTCATTTTGACAGCCCCCACTGTTCCCTACAAGGCAATCCTTTCTTCCCCCAAATTGATAAAGGTAATGATTTTCAAAAGAAAAAAGTATATATTCTCAAATAATTGAGCATAATTATTACGGTTTCCGTAATTTAGTTTAATGCCCCAGAAGTTATGTTATGAAGCTCGTTGGTTAAGACATTTTCCTCAAGAATATACATTATATGTATCGTGCGGCGCATTCACATCGAATTTTTATAATAATAATAATAAAAAACAGAAAATGTGAAACAGAAAATCTTAAAATATTATAAACGTTATGTCTAGATGATAGATATGGTGTTTTTGGCTTCGTTTGTCCCAGCCAGGAAATCAGCAAATTATAGGCCCTAATTTTGGCCCTCTGTCATTTATATGTTGGATAATTTGACTTTTGGTCCTGCAGCCACAATTCAGAAAAGGTGTTTGGCCTCACTTTTAGAGGCCATCAGCACATCTGCCAGGGCCAGTGCGAATCCCGTTTAATGTCCATATTGCACAGGACTAGCAAATCCAGGATTTTTTTTTCAAAATGCAAGGCAAACCCTCTAGAACAGGGGTCTCCAACCTTTTTGGATTGGCGGCCCGGTGGGAGAAGGGAGGGGCAGGCGCCTTACCCGCGCATGTGCAAGCGTGAATGTGGCCACACACGTGTCCGCGTGCGTACGAATAGGCTGCGAGCATGCGCACCACTCAAACGGGACTGCGAGCATGCACATGAAGCTCTCAGCGACGGCGGCCCGTGTGAGGCTTGTAGCGCCACTGCAATGCTACCACCAATAAAATTATTTTTTAAAAAAATTCGGATAGCATTTGTGCCAGTTTATTTGCTTAAAAATTATAGGTCATCTGTTTCCACTGTGGGTTATGGATGGCTTATAGTTATTTGTATAGGTTGTCCTCAACTTACAACAGCTCATTTAGTGACTGTTCAAAGTTACAACGGCGCTGGGAAAAAGTGACTGACGGCCGTTTTTAAGAGTTGCAACCGTCATAGCATTCCCCCCCCCTTGGCCATGCGATCCAAATTCAGACGCTTGGCAAGGGACGCAAATTTGCGACGGTCGCTGTGTCCCTTTTGTGACCTTCCGACAAGCAGAGTCCCCGAGGGAAGCCAGATTCGCTTAGCAACCAGGTGACCGACTTACCAAACCGCAGTGATTGGCTTAACCACCGTGGCAAGGAAGGTCGTAAAACGGGCCCAAAACTCGTTTAAGAACCGTCTCGCTTTGCGACAGAAATTTTGGCTCGGTTACGGTTGTAAGTCGAGGATTACCTGTATATGGAGGGGGTTTTGGGGGAAAAAAATCATTTGGAGAGCTAGCGGTTCTCTTTTCCTATTTTGCAGGAGCATAAAAAAGAGGAAATCACAATCGTCAACCCTGCAGAGTTTCCTGACAATTCCGTGGTGAAAGAATACCTGGAGCCAATGGTGTTAGGCACCGTTGTCACCCCTAAAGAATATATTGGAGAAATATTAGCTCTTTGCCAGGTTGGTACATAAGGCGCAGAGCGTTTGCGCAAGGAGGACGTATTTCTGATAGCCCCAACGGTGCTTTTTTCAGGAGGCAACTGGACTTTCTTGTTTTTCTTTGAAGACATTTCGCTTCTCATCCCAGAAGCTTCTCCAGCTCTGACTGGATGGTGGGGAATGGGAGGATTTATACTCCTTGCGGACAGCTGGTCGTTTGCCTCCTTTTAGAGGGTCGTTGAGGCCCCTTGGAGGTTTATCTGTGTCCTCAGGGTTGCCTGAGTGGTGCAAATGGGTGTGGAGCCTACTTGGAACCGCTGAAAGGACTAGATTATCTATCTCTGATCTACCACACAGTCCTTTCAGCGGTTCCAAGTAGGCTCCACACCCATGTGCACCACTCAGTTGACCCTGAGGACACAGATAAACCTCCAAATGGCCTCAAGGACTCTCTAAAAGAACGCAAATGACCAGTTTTCTGCAAGGAATATAAATCCTTCCCTTCTCCACCATCCAGCCAGAGCTGAAGAAGCTTCTGGGATGAGAAGCGAAATGTCTTCAAAGAAAAGCAAGAAACTCCAGTTGCCTCCAGAAAAACCACCTTTGGATCAAACCCTGACCTGGATGACGGACATATTTCGGATAGCCTTCGCAGTTGCTTAATAAGTCTTATTGAGCTCAAGGGCACCAGGGATTCTAATTATGTGCAGCCATTTTTTTCTGGCTCTGCTGGAGAAACTCTGAATCCTAAATCAGTGGCTCTCCACCAGCGACAAATGTTGCAGGCTAATTAAAAATTTAAGCCTTTAAAACGTTATCATAATGGCATCCCTTTAATCATGTTAATACACGGGGGGTTTGTTCCTAGAATGGCGAGACCAGGGTCTTTGATAGAGACTGCGTGGCTGGGCGCACGATGCAAAAGGTTGGCAGCCACGCCACCCACGTGGCTGCGAAACGCCTTCAGCTGCTACAAACCGAGATTGATCCTGCAAGTGGTCCTCAAACTTGCAACAGTTCCTTTAGTGACCATTCCAAAGTACAATGGGGAAAAAAGGTGACTTAAGACTGTTTTTCATACCTTACGGCCGTTGCAGCCTCCCCAGGGTCTCATGATCAAACTTCAGACCCTTGGCAACTGACTCATGTTTACGACGGTTGTAGTGTTCTGGAGACGCGTGATCCCCTTTTGCGCCCTTCTGAAGTAAAACGTCTTCCGAGGAAAAAAAGAAGGAAAGTCCAGTCAGAACTGAAGAAGCTTCTCGGATGGGAAGCAAAATGTCTTCAAGGAAAAACAAAGAAAGCCTAATCAGAACTGAAGAAGCTTCTTGGATGAGAAGCGAAATGTCTTCAAGGAAAAAACAAAACGTCAAGTTTTCTTGGCAAAATCTCCATAGACAAGAAATCCTGAAACCTGACTCCATGTTCTTTACCAGCCTGCTACCGGCCCTGCAGAAAAGGCAGGGACAACCCCTTTTACAAGAAGGCAAGAGGCTGGAATTAAGCCTGCCAAATTTATGAATACAAAAACAAACAGAACAAGACACGAACCAAGTAACAGGAGCTTTTCAAGCGGTTGCCTTCAGCAAACCAGCCCTCCCACGCATTCCCCTTTTATACAGTTCAGGGCGTGGCTTCTCTCTGCCTCCTTCCGAGGAGCCCCATTGCCTTCCTCTGTTTACTCCTGATTGACTGCCTCCTGCGTCGGGCGTCCTTGAACAGGGCCAGCTGTGGGTCATCTTCATCCACGCTGTCAGGCTCACACAGCTGGGTCTCCGTGGTGACCAGGTGGGAGGGGCCTGGCTGAGGGCTCTGTGGAGCCTCAAGGCCATCAGCAGCAAGCTCTTCAACACCCCCCTCCTCCTCTGAGTCATCCGACCCAACTGCCGAACCCACAGGCTGACCCTGAATCACAACACTCCATCATTTTCTACATTAAATTGCCCGGCTCGTTTTTTTAATTATTATATATTCATCTAACATTTGGCCAAAGTTTCTTCTCTTAGTTGTTCATCACAGACTGTTGTGTCCTTTTGCCAGACTCGAAGAGCGGTTCAGAAGGACTTGATGTACATTGATGATCAGAGAGTCATGATGGTTTATCTCTTCCCGCTAAATGAAATTGTAGTAGATTTCTTCGATGCCTTGAAATCCTTATCGTCTGGTTATGCCAGGTAAGTTAACTTTGTTATCACCGTAAGACATTCCCTCCTTGTACAGTTTTGAAGCTGGGAGATCCGATGCTAGTTTCTACTAACTTTTTTGAAAATGAGATGTTTGATTTCTGTGATTTTGAAGGTGGGAAATCTGATGCTAGATTCTACTAACTTTTTTGAAAATGAGATGTTTGATTACTGTAATTTTGAAGGTGGGAGATCCGATGCTAGATTCTACTAACTTTTTTGAAAATGAGATGTTTGATTACTGTAATTTTGAAGGTGGGAGATCCAATGCTAGATTCTACTAACTTTTTTGAAAATGAGATGTTTGATTACTGTAATTTTGAAGGTGGGAGATCCAATGCTAGATTCTACTAACTTTTTTGAAAATGAGATGTTTGATTTGTGTAATTTTGAAGCTGGGAGATCCGATGCTAGATTCTAACTTTTTTGAAAATGAGATGTTTGATTACTGTAATTTTGAAGGTGGGAGATCCAATGCTAGATTCTACTAACTTTTTTGAAAATGAGATGTTTGATTACTGTAATTTTGAAGGTGGGAGATCCGATGCTAGATTCTACTAACTTTTTTGAAAATGAGATGTTTGATTTCTGTGATTTTGAAGCTGGGGGTTGGGGACCCCCGTTTTAGGACACTCAAACATGATATTGGTTGAATTAACCTGTTGATTTCAGTTTTGACTATGAAGACGCAGGATACCAGCCTGCGGATCTCGTCAAAGTGGATATTTTATTAAACGGAAAAGCAGTCGAAGAGCTGATAACCATTGTGCCTAGGTAACCCAATCGCGCGCCCATTCATTTTCAAAAATCATAATAAATATCATTTGAATAAGCTACCCCCAAACCACATATTAATTTTCCATGCATTTTATTCTGGGGAGGGGGTGGGCAAACCAACATCCTTGCCGTTGAAAGTTTAAATTGTTAAACAAGTAAACTCTGATGTGTGAATGATGATAAGTAATGGGACAGAATCTTGTGAAATTCATCTGGACTGGAGAAATTATCTATTTTAAGGGCGATTTCCTGGTTTTTGTTTAAAGTCTTCAACTACCCTTTTTTTTAAGATTCTCAGTTTTGCCACATAAAGTGTCTGTCTCACAGTTTAAATAGGATTGCATTTATTTAGCCTTCTCTAAGTTGACATGGGAAACATTAGCATTTTTTTAAAAAAAAACCTGCATTGAGAAGTTTTAAGATTCGAATATGTCGCCGGGAGATTGAGCGAGCAGGTTGCGAAAGCAGAATTACCTCATCGAGACAGAAGCTGATAAATCTGTCCTATTAAGATTCTGAAGCCCAGAGATATATTCATACCTTTTTATAGATCCAGACCAATAAATGTACTATGCTGAATACGAAAATGATCAGGCTAGAAAAACAGTTGCCTGTCCAGGAAGATGGATGCATCCAGGGAAACGGTTCACAAACTTGGGTTCCAGGATGGGCTGGCTTTGGACGCCATTGTTGAGATGTGCTCACGCAAGAGTTGTGTCCCCACGTCCGAGATGTGTCCACAGAGTTGTTGCGATAACAGTACAGTGATAAGGCAGTTTCCCAGGAAGGAATGTGGCAAAAAGGCTGTGAGACAATAAGAGAGCACAGGGCAGCACTGAAGACAGCCACTTGCTACAATGTCCCAGGATATATCTGTTGGGATCAGAGTACTAAAGTCTGGCAAGATTCTGCCTATTGTCTGTAAGCGAGAACAGAATCCTGGCTTGATTTTTTATTTTTTTATTTTTTTACATCGTTCTTAGGCTTAGCCTGACACCTGCTGTCTTCTGGGAAAAGACCCAAGTCAGACCCAGTTCTTCCATCTTTTCTTTTCCAGAGAGAAAGCCTACTCTGTTGGTAAATCCATGTGTGAACGATTAAGAGACCTTATTCCAAGGCAAATGTTTGAAATAGCTATCCAGGCAAGTCTCGGAAACAAAATAATTGCCAGAGAAACGTAAGTCGTTATGCTTAAACTTGGTTTTAAAAGGTAACTGTATAGCTTTCTTTTCAATTCTCTTGAAAAAAATTTTTGTGATTACTTATGCTCAACTTACAATTCACTTAGTGGCCGTTCAAAGTTACAACAGCACGGGGGGGGGGGAAGTGACTTACGAGCATTTCGGCACTTCAGATTCAGGCTCTTAATATTAATATCATCTTAATATTAACATGGAATTTAGTCCTTAGACATGAAGATTCCTTAGAGTGAATAGGTGGCACGGAGGACTGGGTTTCTGCAATAGCTGACATGATGCAATTTGCAGTTTGTGAACTATTTGGCGAGCATCCGCAAAAGGAATAAAAATTAAAATGCATAAAGCATTTGAGATGAAAGAAGAAAAGGGAGATTCTCTTGAAAGGAAGGGTATTTACAGATGTCAAAATGTAGCAGATGTCAAAATTCTCCCTGATAAAAGTGTTCTTTTTGATATACGAAAAACAGACTGATTATATTATGTATAACATATCCAATTACATGAGCACCTAGAGGTGGAACTCTCGCCTCACAATCTGTGAGTTCGATCCTAGGTAATGGCAGATATTTCTTTCTCTGGGCTCAACGAATAATTGTCTACTGCGAACTTCGCATAGGTGTCAGGAAGGGTATCCAGCCAGTAAACGTTCAGCTCCATTCGATCATCCCAACTCCACTCCGACGCAAGAGATTTCAGGGTGGTTAAAAGGAAAAAATATTTATCCAATGTTGCATTCCAGTAACTTTAAAATGGAAATTTTAAATAAATGAGAAAACGAGACTAAAGATTAACTCTTAAAAGTTAAGTAGCTGCTCACCGTCAAAGGGCAGTATTGATTTGATTTGATTTCTTCGACCTGCTGATTGCAAAGGCAGCAAACAGAGAGGTTTAAAAGCACACAATTAGCAATTACTTGCTGCTTCAGAACTTCAAATTATGGAACACTTAGTATTAATCCCTCTAAAATGCAACTCCGTTCACTTTTATCTTCCAGGATAAAACCTTTTAGAAAAGATGTTCTGGCAAAATGTGTAAGTATCATTTTTTTCCTGCTTTTTGGTGAGTCTAGAGTTTATTTAGTATTTCATTTAAAAAAAAATCTTCTTAATGTAAATTAGCCCCATTTTTAAAAAAATAAGATTTAATCCACTTCGTTTAAAGTTTGAACCTGGGTTAAATTCATCCGGAGCGTTTTGATAGAATTCTCACGGTTTTTAACTTACTTGTTGTTATTTAGGATAATAGCAGTGCAGGAAAAAAAAGTGTCCACGTGGACTGGTGGTCTTCTGATTGCTATTATGAATTATTAATATGAAGGTATGAAGGGCCCTTGGTGCTCTCTGAGCTTGTTTCCTTGCAGACGTTTCATTACCAAACTAGATACTATCATCAGTGTTAGAAGGGAGTAGGGTGTGTGGAGAAGAGGACAAGCAGGAGAACGAAAAGATTGTGAAGTCCTTGGTGCCTCCGATAGTTTGTTTTCTTGCAGACGTTTCACTACCCAATTAGGTAACATCATCAAAGCTAGAAGGGAGTGGGGTTTGGAGAGAGGAGGAGGAGGAGGAGACTATGGGGTCCCTGGTCTATCCAAGTTTGCTTGTGTTCTTGTAGACGTTTCATTACCCAAAATTGGTAACGAACGTCATCAATGCTAGAAAGGAGTGGGGTTTGCAGAGAGGAGGAAGAGGACTGTGGGGTCCTTGGTGCTCTCTGCGCTTGGTTGTTTCCTTGCAGATGTTTCATTACCCAACTAGTTAACATCACCAGTGCTAGATTTTACCTAGTTTGGGTAATGAAACGCATGCAAGAAAATAATCAAGCTCAAGAGAGCGCCAAGGACCCCTCATTTCAACCCTGAGCTACAAATATTCTCCTTTATGGGTATTAATAACAGAATCACAAGTATTGGAAGGGACCTTGGAGGTCATCTAGTCCAACCCCCTGCTCAGGCAGGAAACCCCATACCATTTCAGACAAGTGGGTGTCCAATCTTTTCTTTCAAACTTCCTAGTGTTGGAATGGAGCACCCACAACTTCCGGAAGGAAGCCGTTGCACTTATTCCACTGATCATCTGAAAACATTATTAATTATTATTATTATAAAACTTTTATTCATAAAATGTGAAACTCAAGTCAACTGAACACTCAAATTGACTGGCACTAATGGTTGACACGGGTTGCTGCCAGCTTCCTATTATTATTATTATTATTATTATTATTATTATTATTATTATTATTATTATTATTATTATTATTATTATATTATTATTATTATTATATTATTATTATTATTATTATTATTATAAAACTTTTATTTATAAAACATGAAATGCAGTCAACTGAACACTCAAATTGACTGGCACTAATGCTTGACACGGGTTGCTGCCAGCTTCCTATTATTATTATTATATTATTATATTATTATTATTATTATTATTATTATTATTATTATTATTATTATTATTATTAAAACTTTTGTTCATAAAACATGAAAGGCAGTCAACTGAACACTCAAATTGACTGGCACTAATGGTTGACACGGGTTGCTGCCAGCATCCTATTATTATCATTATTATTATTATTATTATTTAAACAGTACGGAGGCGATATTACCAGGAAAATGAAACTTTTGAAGAGGCAAGCCGAAGGGAAGAAGAAGATGAGGAGAATTGGGAACGTGGAAGTGCCCAAGGACGCGTTCATCAAAGTTCTCAAGAAGCAGCTCGACAGATAAGACGTTGCTTCTTGATGACCTGTTGGCCCAGCTGTTTACAAACTGGGTGCTGTCCTGATCTCATCTACCCGTGTATAGATTCGACACCATTCTACTGCAGTTGTTCAATAAAGCACCAAAGCTGATGACCTAAAAGTCTAAAATACAGTTTTAAGCATCCGAAAGCATTACCGACAGCTTTTGATGCCATTTCTTAGAATTGTGCCTTTTAGACACCTGTGCCTTTTTCCGTAATTTGATTGCAATTTAGGTCTTGACATTTGCAAGCTCTTGGCTACGCTAGGTAAATAAACCTGGTGTGTAAATACCAGTATCCGAGCCCAAAATTTCCGTTGCTAAGTGAGACATTGGTGCAGTGAGTTTTGTGCCGTTTTAACGACCTTTCTTGATGTAGTTCTCAAGTGAATCACTGCAGTTGTTAAGTTAGTAACCCGGTTGTTGAAGTGAATCTGGCTTCCCCCATTGACTCTGCTTGTCAGAAGGTCGCAAAACATGACTGCGACCGTCATAAATATGAGTCAGTTGCCAAGCGTCCAAAGGGGGTGTGTATGGTCGTTGGAGGTTTTTCAGTGCCGTTCTAACTTTGAACGGTCACGAAATAAACTCTTGCAAGTCGAGGATACTGGATCTTTGGCGTGAGCTTGCTTAGTCTGTGTTTTTCAAAACTATACAAATCTTAAAGTATGGAGTATAAATTGACTTCTGATCCATTTGGATGCTGTTTGTAGGTATAAATTTAAGAATCTGCAGCAACCACATACTGGAACTAAAGTTTATTTTCCCAGGACAGGGAAAATACAAGGCTGTTTTTTTTCAAAGGTGGCCATATCTTAAAGAGGCCAAGTGGTTTCAGTGTTTTTCCACCTTGTTGTTGTTAGCTGCAAAGTCGTGTCCGACCCATCGTGACCCCATGGACAACGTTCCTCCAGGCCTTCCTGTCCTCTACCATCTTCTGGAGTCCATTTAAGCTCACGCCTCCTGCTTCAGTGACTCCATCCAGCCACCTCATTCTCTGTCGTCCCCTTCTTCTCTTGCCTTCCACCTTTCCCAGCATTAGGCTCTTCTCCAGTGAGTCCTTCCTTCTCATTAGGTGGCCAAAGTATTTGAGTTTTAGCTTCAGGATCTGGCCTTCTAAAGAGCAGTCAGGGTTGATCTCTAGGACTGACCGGTTTGATCGCCTTGCAGTCCAAGGGACTCGCAGGAGTCTTCTCCAGCACCAGAGTTCAAAGGCCTCAATTCTTTGGCGCTCAGCCTTTCTTATGGTCCAACTTTCACTGCCATACATTGCAACTGGGAAGACCATAGCCTTGACTATACGCACTTTTGTTGGCAGGATGATGTCTCTGCTTTTTAGTGTGCTGTCTAGATTTGCCATGGCTTTCCTCCCCAGGAGCAAGCGTCTTTTAATTTCTTGGCTACAGTCCCCATCTGCGGTGATCTTGGAGCCCAGGAAAATAAAATTGGTCACTACGTCCATTTCTTCCCCATCTGTTTGCCAGGAATTGAGAGGGCCGGATGCCATGATTTTGGTTTTCTTAATGGTTTTTCTTAAGTTTAAAATATGTGTGGACTTCAACTCCCAGAATTCCCCAGCCAGCCAAGCTGGCTGGGGAATTCTGGGAGTTGAAGTCCACACATCTTAAAAGTTGCCAAGGTTGAAAAACCACTGGTTTAAAGAATGTCAGAGCTTCGAGGTTAGGGCTGTGAAAGGAGAAATGATAGTATTATTCAGAGAGGCTTCTTGCTGCTTTCTCCACTGTTTAATTCCCACCACATTTTGAAAAACTGGGTGGAAAATATCACGAATAGACTTTGACATAATGATCTCCGGAGGTTGTGAGGCTAAACCCTCAGCATTTTCTTTAGCTTTATCTCAAATGCGAGAAACCAAATCCAGAAAACTCCCATCATAGTGGAGAAAGGAGTCCGTTGTTTTGTGAAAGAAGTAATACAGCACACACCTTTTTCTCCTTCCCCTCAGGGAAGTTCTGTTCTCTTTAAATCCACAAGACGCTGGAAAAACGCAGGGCCAAGATAGCAATAATATGCCTCTTTACTTCAGCTAAACTCAATACGAGTGTGGCTTAGGAGATTTTAACAGTTGCATTGGCATGCCAAAATATACAGACTCCCTTGCCCGTTTCCGGCAAGAATAACCATGTTAAAGCCGCCTAAATTATCCAATCCCCCGCTCTTCAAATGAGTGTTATAGCAGAAATAAAGATACATTGAAATTACCATTGCTTGCTAGATAGATCCTCTGCTCCTACTCTTCTGCGCCCTACTCCCAGGGAAGAAGGGGTAGATTTTAAGGCCGTGAATTATAAACATCTGGTTGTAAAGTGCCTGCTTCTCCGTTACACGTAATGTCAAAGAGGCCAAGATCTAAAGCAACGAAGAAGTATTTATATGCAAGGCACAGAGCCAGGAGTGTCTGCAGGGTGCGATCTCGGGAAAAAATCAGGAGGGCCCTGACATGGTTCGCAACGCGTAATAAAAAAGATGGAAGTGAAATCACACCGGTGCAGTTACCCTCGGGAATCTTTTTCTTAACACATCCTCCAGAGAAAAAAACAGCTTTTGTGACAGCACGGAGAGGAATGTACGCGTGCATTTGGACCGCCAGGAAAAGGTTACCACAAGCCCCGGGTTTCAAAAGAAACTTGAGGTTTTAGCCGGTTTTTCACAATTCGGCCAAGCAGTCTGCTCCCCAAAACACACCGCCAGGGTCCCATCCCCCAGCCCAGCCCGCCCAGTGGCTCCAGTGCGGTTCCGTCCTTCAATTTTGCTCTTTCATGCTATGCAGGGGCTCCACGAGTTTGTTGTGCACGTGCATTAAACCTTGAAGATTAAAAAAAAATAAATCTGTTATTAACTCACATTACCAGTTAACGTTATTCCATTCCTACTGCAGGTAGTCAATAGGAATAGAGCTGGAAGGGACCTTGGAGGTCATCTAGTCCAACCCCCTGCTCAGGCAGGAAACCCTATACCATTTCAGACAAATGGCTGTCCAGTCTCTCCTTAAAAGACTCCAGTGATGGAGCACCCACAACTTCTGGAGGCAAGCTGTTCCACTGGTTAACTGTTCTCACTGTTAAAGAGGTTTCTCCTTAATTCCAGGTTGCTTCTCTCCTTGGTTAGTTTCTACCCATTGTTTCTTGTCCTGCCTTCTGGTGCTTTGGGAAATAAGTGGGAAACACCCCCCCCCCCGCTCTTTTTTGTGGCAAGCCCCTCAAATACTGGAATACTGCTATCGTGTCACCCCCCTCAAATACTGGAATACTGCTATCGTGTCACCCATGGTCCTTCTTTTTTCTAGGCTGGCCATTCCCAAATCCTGCAACCGCTCTTCGTTCGATGACACTCACCTTTAAAATACTTCACCGTTTTAACTCTGAGCTCTAAAGTGGCATCTTCGTCACACACAAAAATTGTGTGGGGATGTTGCTGGAAGGCAGAAACCGTCCACATATGGCTGACCCCTTCTTCAATGGCCTTGTATAAGGCAAAGGCTTTGTGTGCGCCCGTGATCAGAATCATAACCTGGGAGATAAGCATGGATGGAGCAGAATGAAGCAAGCTATGAAAGCAGCACACACACACACACACATTCCAACAGAAGATACTAAGCTAAAGTGTCCAACCTTGGTAACTTTTAAGACTTTTGGACTCCCCAGCCAGCCATCTTGCGTTGAAATCCACAAGTTGCCAAAGTTGGATGTCCCTGGTTTATACTGTTTTTAATTGCTCTGAATTGGGAGACTAACCACAAGTCCTAAAGGCACCGTAGTTCCCCAGCTCTGCCTTAGAACCTGGGTCTTACATATTAAAATGGCGGGCTCGGGAATTCTGGGAGTTGAAGTCCACAAGCCATACAAGGGGTCGTAGTTCCCCACCTCTGCCATGGAAATTTAGTAATGGACATTTAAAGGTAACAGTAAAGGTAAAGGTTCCCCCGCACATGCGTGCTAGTCGTTTCCGACTCTAGGGGCCGGTGCCCATCTCCGTTTCAAAGCTGAAGAGCCAGCGCTTCTCCGAGGACGTCTCCGTGGTCATGTGGCCGGCATGACTAGATGCCAAAGGCGCATGGAACACTGTTACCTTCCCACCGGAGTGGTCCCTGTTTTTCTACTTGCATTTTTTACGTGCTTTCGAATTGCTAGGTTGGCAGGAGCTGGGACGAGTAACAGGCGCTCACTCTGTTACGCGGCACTCGGGATTCAACCCGCCAAACTGCCGACCTTCTGATCGACAAGCTCAGCGTCCTAACCCACTGAGCCACCGCGTCCCTATAATGGACATTTAATATAATTTAATATAATGGACATTTGTACAAATGGACATTCGTAGGGCGCTAATTCTAAAGGGCGTGACTTCTACAGCACTCCAGTTTTCAGATACATTTTTTAAAAAATGCCAATATGAAGACGGATGTTCTTACCTCCCTGGCATCCATGACTGTTCCCACGCCAACCGTTAAGGCCATAGTTGGAACTTTAGATAAATCACCTTCGAAGTATTTTGCATTCGCCAGAATGGTATCCATGGCGAGAGTTTTCAGTCGTGTTCTTGACACCAAACTGGATCCCGGCTCGTTGAAAGCGATATGGCCATCAGGGCCAATGCCTTGGAAAGAGCACAAACGACAAAACCGGTGTGGGCAAGGCACGCTTGATCAGTCCTCGACTTACGCCCACCCTTGATCCCAAAGCTCAATGAAGGTGAGTCAGTTGCCGAGCGTCTGGAATTTTGGTCACGAGACCATGGGGATGTCACAAAAGCCCTAAGTGCGAAAAACGGCCCTAAGCCACTTTTTTCAGTGCCGTTGTAACTTTGAATGGTCACTAAGTGAACTGTGGTAAGCCGAGGACTCCCTGAACAACCAACCTCTACGGAAAGGGGAACAAGCACCCAACTAGTAGGCATTTGTAAGGGCCATCTGCAAAGAATCCCAGGGGGTGCTTGGGTGCCTGAATCAAAATACTGTTTGTTAGTGATTTGGTGGGATTGTGCCATGCTTCGCACCCGGTTTGCAAAATCTGGAACACAAATGCGGCACCCGTCTGCCACTCATTAAAGCACCCAGTTTGCAAAATCTGGAACACAAATGCGGCACCCATCTGCTGCTCTTTAAAGCACCCAGTTCGCAAAATCTGGAATACAAATATGGCACTCATCTGACACTCTTTAAAGCACCCAGTTCGCAAAATCTGGAACACAAATGCCGCACCTGTCTGCTGCTCTTTAAAGCACCCAGTTCGCAAAATCTGGAATACAAATATGGCACTCATCTGACACTCTTTAAAGCACCCAGTTCGCAAAATCTGGAACACAAATGCCGCACCTGTCTGCTGCTCTTTAAAGCACCCAGTTCGCAAAATCTGGAATACAAATATGGCACTCATCTGACACTCTTTAAAGCACCCAGTTCGCAAAATCTGGAACACAAATGCCGCACCTGTCTGCTGCTCTTTAAAGCACCCAGTTCACAAAATCTGGAATACAAATATGGCACTCATCTGACACTCTTTAAAGCACCCAGTTCGCAAAATCTGGAACACAAATGCCGCACCTGTCTGCTGCTCTTTAAAGCACCCAGTTCGCAAAATCTGGAATACAAATATGGCACTCATCTGACACTCTTTAAAGCACCCAGTTCGCAAAATCTGGAACACAAATGCCGCACCTGTCTGCTGCTCTTTAAAGCACCCAGTTCGCAAAATCTGGAATACAAATATGGCACTCATCTGACACTCTTTAAAGCACCCAGTTCGCAAAATCTGGAACACAAATGCCGCACCTGTCTGCTGCTCTTTAAAGCACCCAGTTCGCAAAATCTGGAATACAAATATGGCACTCATCTGACACTCTTTAAAGCACCCAGTTCGCAAAATCTGGAACACAAATGCCGCACCTGTCTGCTGCTCTTTAAAGCACCCAGTTCGCAAAATCTGGAATACAAATACGGCACTCATCTGACACTCTTTAAAGCACCCAGTTCGCAAAATCTGGAACACAAATGCCGCACCTGTCTGCTGCTCTTTAAAGCACCCAGTTCGCAAAATCTGGAATACAAATATGGCACTCATCTGACACTCTTTAAAGCACCCAGTTCGCAAAATCTGGAACACAAATGCCGCACCTGTCTGCTGCTCTTTAAAGCACCCAGTTCGCAAAATCTGGAATACAAATATGGCACTCATCTGACACTCTTTAAAGCACCCAGTTCGCAAAATCTGGAACACAAATGCCGCACCTGTCTGCTGCTCTTTAAAGCACCCAGTTCGCAAAATCTGGAATACAAATATGGCACTCATCTGACACTCTTTAAAGCACCCAGTTCGCAAAATCTGGAACACAAATGCCGCACCTGTCTGCTGCTCTTTAAAGCACCCAGTTCGCAAAATCTGGAATACAAATATGGCACTCATCTGACACTCTTTAAAGCACCCAGTTCGCAAAATCTGGAACACAAATGCCGCACCTGTCTGCTGCTCTTTAAAGCACCCAGTTCGCAAAATCTGGAATACAAATACGGCACTCATCTGACACTCTTTAAAGCACCCAGTTCGCAAAATCTGGAACACAAATGCCGCACCTGTCTGCTGCTCTTTAAAGCACCCAGTTCGCAAAATCTGGAATACAAATGCCACACCTGTCTGCCGCTCTTTAAAGCACCCAGTTCGCAAAATCTGGAATACAAATATGGCACTCATCTGACACTCTTTAAAGCACCCAGTTCGCAAAATCTGGAACACAAATGCCGCACCTGTCTGCTGCTCTTTAAAGCACCCAGTTCGCAAAATCTGGAACACAAATACGGCACCCGTCTGCCGCTCTTTAAAGCAGCTGTGTCTTTTCCTGCAAAGGGCAGCTTCACGATTCCTGAGAAAAGACAATTGTTGCCGTAAAGATCTGCAGACAGATGCTAAAGTTGGGCGCTCACACATTCTGGAGCACTGCTGGAGATCAACAGGGAAGCACTGCACAGCCCTGCTGTGTTGGCCACAAACCGCCTGGCCTTTTTTCTTTGAGAACAAATAGTTTGAATAGCTGTTAAGAATAATTTGAAATTACTAGGGGGAAAAACAGGCTAGATTAACAGGAGTAAGCAGCGTGGCAACGGAAAAATGAAAACATAATACAGGCAGTTGCCAACTAACAACAGTTCAAAGGCCCTGAAAAAGGTGACTTTTGACCGTTTTTCACACTTACGTCCACTCCAGCATCCCCACGGTCACGTGATCCAAATTCAGATGCTTCAGAACCGACTCCGTTTTATGACGTTAGCCGTGTCCAGGGATCATTTGATCCCCTTTTGTGACCTTCTGACAAGCAAAGTCAAAGGGGGGAAGCCACATTCTCTTTACAACCATGTTACTAAGTTAACAGCTGCAATGATTCGCTTAACGACGGTGTCAAAAAAAGGTCATAAAATGAAGCAGAACTCAACCAACGCCTCACGCAGCAACATAAATTGGCAGCTGAATTGTAGCAAAAGTCCCGGACTCCCCGTATGATTTTATTCCTCTAAGCAACGATAACTTCAATAGTACCTTGTAATAACTGAACTACTCACTGATAAGTTTCAATTTTTTGCTTAAGCACCCGAAAAAGCTCACCTCCAACAAACAGTTCTATCCCTCCAGCTTCTTCTATCTTCTTTTCAAAGGCGTCGCACTCTGCTTTTAGATCCGGTGCATTCCCATCGAGAATATGGGCATTGTTTGGATCTATGTCAATATGCTTAAAAAAATTGTTCCACATGTAAGAATGGTAGCTCTCCGGGTGATTCCTTGGAAGGCCTGGAACCAAAGCAGAGCTGTTTAATTAGAGGACCTGAAGGAAAATTGAAATGGATAGGGCAGGGGTAAGGCAACCTGGGCTCTTTTATGACTGGTGGACTTCAACTCCCAGAATTCCACAGCCAGCCATGCTGAGGGGAAAGGGAGTTTCCAAGATGAGCCATGCTGGCTGAGGAATTCTGGGAGTTGAAGTCCACCAGTCATGAAGGGACCAAAGTTTCCCCCATGCCGGCTCAGGAATTCTGGGAGTTGAAGTCCACAAGTCATGAAGGGGCCATAGTTCCCCCATGCTGGCTCAGGGATTCTGGGAGTTGAAGTCCACGAGTCATAAAAGAGCCAAGGTTGCCTACCCCTGGGATAGGAAATGTGTACGGAAGCGTGCAACTCTGTCCGAGGTTGAGTAACACTGTAAATCTGAGCCCGTGTCACAAACACAGATGCGCTTAAAAAAAACAAAACACAAAACTTACCCACGTATTCATCCATATTGAACGTCTTCACATATTTAAAAGAGAGATCCCCTCTTTTGTGATAGTCTATTAGTTTCTGGTAGCATCCCAAAGGCGTGCTTCCTGCATCAAGCAAATGTTTCGTTATCCCGGGCACTAAGAAAAATATCCTTCACTGGAATTGCAAAAGATGAGAGAGGATGACAAGTCCAGTTATGATTATATCATGAGCCTTGGTGGCGCAAGGGCTAGGAGGCAGGATTGCAGGCTGACTCTGCCCACTGCCAGCAGTTCGATCCTGACCGGCTGACTCAGCCTTCCACCCTTCCGAGGTCGGTAAAATGAGGACCCAGATTGTTGGGGCTGCAAAAGGCTGACTCTGTAAATAGCTTAGAGAGAGCTGTCAAGCACTGTGAGGTGGTATATGTCTAGGTGCTATTGCTATTTCGATTGCTATCTATCTATCTATCTATCTTATCTATCATTTATCTGTCTACGTATCATCTATCTATCTATCTTATCTATCATTTATCTGTCTACGTATCATCTATCTATCTATCTTATCTATCATTTATCTGTCTACGTATCATCTATCTAGCTTATCTATCATTTATCTGTCTACGTATCATCTGTCTTATCTACATCCATCCATCTTTAGCTGTAGTGGCGCAGGGGTTAGAATGCAGTATTGCAGGCTGACTCTGCCCACAGCCAGCAAGTTCGATCCTGACCAGCTCAAGATTGCCTGTCTTCCGTCCTTCCGAGGTTGGGGAATTAGGGAGAGGGAGGAACAGAGAAAGAGGGAGGAAGAGAGAGGGGAGGGAGGGAGGGAGACAGAAGAAAATTAATTACCTGTCGGTAAGCCGAGGGTGAAATATCGGCTTTGGTTAGGCTTGAACTGGACGATGCGGTTACAGATGTACTTGGCAGTCCATTCGCTCGCCAAATCGTAATTTTCTAGGATTACCAGCCTCATCCTAAGGCGAAACGGCTCCCACAAAGCAACAAACAACCGAAGCTGTGGGGGAAGCCAAGCAAATGGTGATTCAAGCCAGCCTCTTTTAGCCCAGACCGCGCTCAGCACGTCCTTCTCAGCGACACAATCTTCAGGCCTTGTGTGTGGCCGTACTGGACAATTCCAGAAAATGTTTTTGAAGGCCAGTGCAGGGGCAACACAAGATTCTCCAAGTTCCTACAGCTCCTCCTCTACATGGGTAGCACTTTCCTGACTAGCTCCCTAAAGCCCATACAGGTGGTCCTCGGCTTACGACCGCAACGGACTGACCCCAAAATTTACGTTGCTAAGCGAGACATTTAATAAGTGAATTCTGCCCCATTTCACAACCTTTCTTCCCACCGTTGTTTAAGTGAATCGCTGCGGTTCAGTTAGTTAACACGGTCGTTAAGTGAATCTGGCTTGGCTGTTGACTTGGTCGGAAGGTCGCAAAAGGGGATCACGTGACACACACACGGGACAATGCCAACCCCCGTCATAACTATGAGTCAGCTGATCACGTGGCCATGGGGATGCTGCGACGGTTGTCAGTGTGAAAAACGGTCACGGGTTGCTTTTTTAAAAAAATGCCTTTGTAATTCTGAACCGTCACTAAATGAACCCTTACAAGTCAAGGGCTATCTGTGAAGGTCTGTTTAGACAAGATTATAGCAATGGTGCAATAAGTTCTCTAATGTGGCACCCTCAAAATGTAAAGGGCACAACTTCCAAAACATGCAACAGGACTTTAGACCGTGAGGCCTGTTCCATCAGAAGACAACTGAGGAGAACCAGATAAATCTCCCAAATTATAAAACTAGGCATTTGAATGTTACTTTTTTTTCTAGAACAAAAAACAGAAGCTTCCTATGGCTGGGGTGTGAATTTCCTTCCTCTTTAATATAAAGTTCAGCAATAAATAGCACATTTAAAATGCTGCAGCATGTGTGTGGGTGTGGATAATGGTGATTTTTGAGAGCTGAAGGCAATGAAATTTCATTCTAATGTATGCTGATTAGCGTACATTTAAAGTGACAATAAAGTTTTTATTCTATTCTATTTCTAATTCTACTCTTATTTCTAATTCTATTCTATTCTTCATTTCTTCTATTCCATTCCATTCTACAGTATTCTAATACTCTATTCTATTCTAATTCTATTCTTCATTATTCTATTCTATTCTAAATTCTATTCCTTTCGCTATTGCATTCTATTCTATTCCATTCCATTCTACTGTATTCTAATATTCTATTCTAATTCTAGTCTTCATTTCTCTATGGTATTCTATTCTATTCTATGCTATCCCATTCCATTCTACAGTATTCTAATATTCTATTCTATTCTAATTCTATTCTTCATTATTCTATTCTATTCTAATTCTACTCTTCATTTCTCTATTCTATTCTATTCCATTCTACTGTATTCTAATATTCTATTCTAATTCTAGTCTTCATTATTCTATTCTATTCTAATTCTAGTCTTCATTTCTCTATTCTATTCTATTCTATTCTATTCTACAGTATTCTAATATTCTATTCTATTCTAATTCTATTCTTCATTATTCTATTCTATTCTAATTCTATTCTTCATTTCTCTATTCTATTCTGTTCTATTCCATTCCATTCTACTGTATTCTAATATTCTAATTCTAGTCTTCATTATTCTATTCTATTCTAATTTTATTCTTCATTATTCTATTCTATTCTAATTCTATTCATTTCCTTATTCTATTCTATTCTAATTCTAGTCTTCATTTCTCTATTCTATTCTATTCTATTCTATTCTATTCTATTCTATTCTACAGTATTCTAATATTCTATTCTATTCTAATTCTATTCTTCATTATTCTATTCTATTCTATTCTAATTCTATTCTTCATTTCTCTATTCTATTCTGTTCTATTACATTCCATTCTACTGTATTCTAATATTCTAATTCTAGTCTTCATTATTCTATTCTATTCTAATTTTATTCTTCATTATTCTATTCTATTCTAATTCTATTCATTTCCCTATTCTATTCTATTCTAATTCTATTCTTCATTTCCCTATTCTATTCTATTCTACAGTATTCTAATATTCTATTCTATTCTAATTCTATTCTTCATTATTGTATTCTATTCTATTCTAAATTCTATTCATTTCTCTATTGTATTCTATTCTATTCCATTCCATTCTACAGTATTTTAATATTCTATTCTTTTCTGTTCCATTCTACAGTATGCTAATTTTCTATTCTATTGTATTCTTCTGTAATAAAACAGAAACATACCAGAAGGGATACAGCGTTCAAACTAGGTTCTTGTTTAAAAACAAAAACATCCTGGATGGCAGTCTACATAAACATCTGTCAAAAAATAGGGCACCCATGGCAGGAAAAGGTAATCAAGAACCCACCCTATGGAATAAAAGCAATAGAAATCTTTTAACTGTTCTGATTGTAAGTAAGGCAGTCGGACTGATTAGAATCTACTGAAAAACAACCATCTGCACACGCCAGTATTTTTCTCCTGTAAGGATTCGTAACTTGACACTTCACAAATAGCAAATAAATTAGACAACATTATGGAGTCAGGGAATGAAAAACTGGAGGCTTAGGCGGTGGCTCAGTGGGTTAGGACGCTGAGCTTGTCGATCGGAAGGTCGGCAGTTTGGCGGGTCGAATCCCGAGTGCCGCGTAACAGAGTGAGCGCCTGTTACTCGTCCCAGCTTCTGCCAACCTAGCAGTTCGAAAGCACGTAAAAATGCAAGTAGAAAAACAGGGACCACTACGGTGGGAAGGTAACAGCGTTCCGTGCGCCCTTGGCGTCTAGTCATGCTGGCCACATGACCACGGAGACGTCCTCGGACAAGCGCTGGCTTTGAAACGGAGATGAGCACCGGCCCCTAGAGTCGGAAACGACTAGCACGCATGTGCGGGGGAACCTTTACCTTTACCTTTATGGAGTCAGGGAATGAAAAACTGGAGGCTTAGGCGTGAGTCAGCCAGAAAGCAAAGTCTTGACCCACAACTATTGTGACTTTATTATAAGGCACGATTTTGTGGGTCCCCTTTGCCTAGAGTAGACTTTCAGATCTTTTTTTCCAAGTGAGCCCACGCCGGAAGTACATTTCAATCAGGGCACCCTGTTAAGGACCCTTATAATTTAAATCACAAATCCTCTGGGTTTTTCTATTGCAGTCCGTTACCCTAAAAAAATAAAGATCTAAAGATGGCAAAAGAGCCAGATTTCATGCAGCTTCCAGAGTGACGGTCCTGGAGACCTCGCCCCAATTGCTGCTTATTAAAAAAAAAGGGGGGGCGGGAATTGAAACTGTAGACGCACTTAGGATCAGGGATTCCAATCCATCTGCCTCCCAATGCACCTAGCTCCCTCTCTGTGGCTAATGGGAATTGTAGTACAAGACTTTAGGCAAGGACAGTACTCCTTTCAGAAAGATGCTCCAGAACGTTCAGCCCAGATGTTGCTCGCTTTCAGAAGGGGGAGGGCAATGCAATGCAATGTGCAATGCAAAGGAAATGTCTATGTAAACCTCCAAGTGGCCTCAACGACCCTCTAAAAGGAGGCAAACGACCAGCTGTCTGCAAGGAGTATAAATCTTTCCATTTCCCCCACCCTCCGGTCAGAGCCGAGGCAGCTTCTGGGATGAGAAGCGAAACGTCTTCAAAGGAAAAAGAAGAAAGTTCAGTTGCCTCTTGAAAAAAAAGGCACCTTTGGGAGAAGGATGAAAGGGAAAGAGAGAGAGGAGGAAAAAGATGGGAGGGAGAGAAGGGGAAGGATAGAAGAGAGAGAAAGAAAAAGAAGGGAGGAAGGGAAGGAGGGGGGGAAGGAAGAGGAGGTGAAGGATAAGGGGAGGAGGAGGAGGAGGAGGAGGAAGACGGGAGGGAAAGAAGAAGCACAGGAGGGTGAGGCAGAGAAAGAAAGAAAGACAAAGAAAGGAGGAAAGGAAGAGGAGGTGAAGGATAAGGGAAAGAAGAAGAGGAGGAGGAAGATGGGAAGGAAAGAAGGAGGATAGGAGAATGAGACAGAGAGAGGAAGAAAAAGGAAAAGGGGGTGAAGGATAAGGGAAAGAAACAGGAAGAAGGAAGAGGAGGAAGCCTTTTCAAGTGGCCTTAAAGACTCTCTCAAAGGGTGCAAATGACCAGCTCTCTGCAAGGAGTATAAATCCTCCCGTTTCCCCACCATCCAGCCAGAGCCGAAGAAGCTTCTGGGATGAGAAGCGAAACGTCTTCAAAGGAAAAACAAGAAAGTCCAAGTGCCTCCTGAAAAAAAAGCCCCTTTGGGACCATGCAAAGGATTTCCAGGCTTCGCCCACCCACCCACCCACCGCCTGCGTTCAGGATGCTTGCAAAGGCGCCCACCGGGCTGGGGAAGCCCAGCCACGAACTCTTCCCCACCCACCCCCACCCCCCAAAAAAGCCCACCGCCTCTCGGAGCTCACCTGGCGCTGGGAGCTGCCCGGGGATCCTGCAAAGGGAGGGCGGGGCCAAGGCTTCCGGGATGAGCCCCGCCCACTTTGGCTCCCGCGGCTGGGATCCGAGCGAAGGGGCGGCGCGCTCCGCGAGGAAGGGACGGAAAGAGAGCCGAAGAAGCCACCGCGCGTGCGCGGGAGCTGGAGCGTTTGCCTAAGGCAGGGGTAGGCAACCTTGGCTCTTTTATGACTCGTGGACTTCAACTCCCAGAATTCCTGAGCCAGCTGTGCTGGCTCAGGAATTCTGGGAGTTGAAGTCCACGAGTCATAAAAGAGCCAAGGTTGCCTACCCCTGGCCGAAGGAAGGAAAGAAGGAAGGGGGGGGAAATAAGAGGAAAGAAGGATGCAGGGAAGTAAGGGAGGGAGGAAATGGGAATGAGAAAGAAGGAAAAGATAGGAAGGAGGAGAAGCAGGAGAAGACAGGAAGGAGGAAAAGGTAGGAAGGAGGAGGAATGGAAGGAAGAAAAATAGGTGAAGGAAAAGTTAGGGAGAGACGAAGGAAGGAAAAGACAGGAAGGAGGAACAGTAGAAGGGAGGAAAAGAAGAGACAGAAGGAAAGGGAGGAGGGAGGAAGAAAAAGATAGGAAGAAATAGAAGGGAAAATTTGGAAGGAGAAAAAAATAGAAGGAAGGAAAATAGAGAAAGGGAGGGAGGAAGAAAATTAAGACAGGAAAGAAGGAAGGGAGAAAGAGTAAGAGAAGGATGGATGGATAGATGATAGAGAGATAGAGAGGATAGAGGAAGAGAGGAAGGAAATTGCCTATGCAATTAAGGTACCCCTAAAAATTTGTATCCATGTAAGCCAGGGGTCTTCAAACTTGGCCCTTTTATGACTTGCGGACTTCAACTCCCAGAATTCCTCAGCCAGCCTGGCTGAGGAATTCTGGGAGTTGAAGTCCGCAAGTCATAAAAGGGCCAAGTTTGAAGACCCCTGATGTAAGCTATTGGAAATACCAATTAGGTCCTTAGTTCTACTCCTCCGTGGAATTTCGTCACAGAAGAACAAAAGATTTGCCAGTGATTCTAACATATTCTATTAAAGGAGCATCTCTAATGCTACTCATTGCCCCCTTAGTTTGAATGGCTAATTGTTTCTTATTTATTCAAGTACCTGATGATTCACATCCTTTGATAAATCTGGGATTCAGGGGGGAAACGATGTTATTCGCTAAAGGAATACCTGAAAGATGGCTAGCCTTGAATGCACACAACTATGTACCGGTAGTTGTAATCATATCAATGGCTGCTAGAAGAATCTTTTTTTTCTTAAAATTTTGTAGATTTTTGCCAGACAGGTTATGAATGCAACTTGATAAGCCAAAAAAGTATATATATAAAATATGGGTTGCTGTGATTAATCGCGGGCTAGACCCGTGGTTTTAATTTCCTCCCAAATGTTATCCCGGTTTATTGCTCCTTTTGCCTGCGTTCATCTGTCTTTGGCTGGTCCAGGGTGAGCTTGCCTTGCAAACTCAGCCGCCGGCAGGGGGCGAGCGTGAGGCCGCCGGCAACGCGCGGCTCTTCCCGTGGTTATATTTCCGGGGTGGGGGAGGGGGGGGGAATTGGTCGCATGAACCGGAAGTTCCTCGCCCCAACCAGCGAGAGTCGCCGCGCTAGAGCGGCCATGCGGTCAGTGAGCTACGTCCGCCGGTTGGCTCTCGATTTCGGCGGCAGCCTCTTCCCGCGCGCCGTCTCCCTGGGCGACGCCGAC